>NW_027496089.1:0-191801 GCF_021521415.1 Bidens hawaiensis
AAGGAGGGGCGAAGTTGACTTTTAGGCGAAGTTGACTTTAGGCGAAGTTAAAAAAAAAAAAAAATTGTTTGGAGTTTTCGTCTGTATGGCCAGGTGCACACGATTATTGTGAGACCGAAGACGTTGTTCCGTCAACGAGTGAAACTTATTATCTCTTGGTCTTAAGTGTGAACAAATACGTGTCAACTCTGGATATGGAGTTGAGGTTGTGAATGGGATATTGATTGAAACTGGATGTTGACCAACTGAAGAAAGTCAAATTGAACTGAAGGTTTTCGTCATTACTGGATTGCGGTCAGAGCATATTATTTATGTTATTTTCAAGGCGTTCGAGAATTGGATCCTGTTACAATTTTGGAACAAGTTGGATTTAATCGGGAATTAAAGTGTTAATGTTCTTGATCGTTATCCCTGGTGATCGAAGATGCTTCGGATTAATTAATGGTCATGTGTGTTAGATTCTGTCAAGGTGGTTTTGTGATGAAATTGATCACTTGATGTTGAGTAGTTGAAGATTGAACCTTATCTTACTATACAATTCCGACGTGTTGGTGAAGTTGTGGAGGGAGCACAACTTCACGTGTTGGTGAAGTTAGAAGAACTTCACGTGTTGGTGAAGTTAGAAGTACTTCACGTGATTGGTTGAGATGATCAATTAGGCACGGGGATGCATGCATGTCAAAGACCTCAATCATTATAGTCGGAGAAGCTTACAATGAAGGGGAGATCTGATATGGAAGACGCCGGGTGATTGGTAGAGTTGTGACGCTACAAGACAGTTTCAGACACAGCTGGTTGAAGACAGGATGGATGTTGCATGTATGTGTGAAGTTCAAGTTTGAAGATCACAGTGCAATCGAGTCCTACAAGAAGAAGCAAACAGAAGATCATCAGTTAAGAGGGAGTCTGTTGGTGCATGTTTTGTAACAGCTGATCTTTTGTGTTTGTTAGAATTGAGAGCAACGGTCAAAGGGGAGTCTGTTGGTGCATTTTGTGACCGTCGCTATGCAATTCTGATCAGCGGAAACGAAGTACGAAGTTAGAACAACTTCACCATAGGCGAAGTTATAACAACTTCGCCATAGGCGAAGTTGTAACAACTTCTGCCATAGGCGAAGTTAGAACAACTTCGCCATAGGCGAAGTTATAACAACTTCGCCTACTGGCTCAAGCCCGCGAAGTTGTTTTGTCTATATTTATGTGTGTCTTGTTTAGGTTTTTGTATCCAGAAAAGTTAGCATTTTGTGTGTTCAGTTCAATTGTCTAGAGAGAAACCCAGAGGGAGAGTCGTGTGGGACGGCCCGAGGTAGAGCTATGAAGTGTTAGAAGAGAAAACCAAACTAATAGCTGAAAGGGATAAACAGATAGCTGATCACCAGGTGAAAGTGGTGAACTTAACAGAAAGCTTGAGTAATTTAGAATTCCTCCGCTATACTTGATCACCTCGTTAGTGATCAAGGTTCCCCAGTTAAAAGGGGAGGAATTGGATATCATGAAGTTCCACCACCTTACAATCATAACTATACTAATGATCATTGTAATCAGAAATCTGTTGATGTTGATTTTGGTCAGACAGTTCCGGTTAAGGTTACTATTAAAGAACCAGAAGTTAGTAAAGGCGAAACAAGTAAGCCTGTTTCGAGTGTTAAGATTTCTGTTCCTAGTCCTGTCTCATCAAACTCGGACAAGTCATCCGAGTCGAGTGAGACAAAAGAAGAGGCAGTATTACCAAAACGTGGAGAGGAACATATATCAAAAGAAAAGAATTCTCCACTAAACCCGTATGTCCCACCATATGTGAGACAAACGGGCAGTAATGCAGCCTCAACATCTAAAACAACTATTGAAAAGAAAGTTGAACACAGGAGTTGTTTCAGATGTAATCAATTAGGACACCTAATTGCTGATTGCCCTTTGAAGCAGAGATTCAGAGGTATGAGGCCTTCAAAAACTGAGAACAGAACTAACAGTGAGTACAATAATGGTAAAAATGAAAACTCATCAAAGTTCAGAAATTGGACTAATCCAAGTTTCAAAGAAATCGATCTCAGTTTTTCACTGCTAACAACCAAAACATAAGTAATAATTCATTTAATTCACGAAGGTTTGGATGGCCTCATAGTCAATTTATAAGAAGGTATCCTTTTAGGACTTACAGAAATCATACTGATACTAACTTTGGACAGCCAAAGTACGGGATGTATCGACCGAAGACCAATAGGTCTTGGGTCCCCAGATTTTAATCCTCTGCTTTAATCGTGCAGGAACAGTTGAACAGGGCTGCAAACAATCTATGGGTTGTGGATAGCGGCTGTTCCCGGCACATGACCGGGTAACAAGAGTTTGTTACACGAATGGAAACTTATTCAAGGAGGAAGAGTGAGTTTTGCTGGAGAGAGCGGTGGAAGGATTACTGGAATTGGGACGGTGACTAATGGAAAAATGACTTTAGAGAAAGTGAATTTCGTTGAAGAACTGAAGCATAATCTGCTGAGTGTATCGCAGATCTGTGACAAAGATTACACCGTGCACTTTACCAAGAATGAAGCGATCGTGCTGTATCCTGGTTTTAAGATACCAGAGGATTGGATAGTTATGAAGGCTCCAAGAGAAAAGAATACGTATATTATGGACATGAGGTCGACTGAGATGGCAACAGAAGAATCGTGTCTTCTGTCAAAAGCAACTGAATCGGAGTCCGAATTATGGCATAGAAGAATGGGGCATATTCATCTTCGGAAAATGAACTACATTGTCAAGAATGGGCTGGTGCTGGGTGTTCCCTTGAAAAATTTCAACTTTGAAGACCAATGCGTATCGTGCAAAAAGGGAAAGCAACACAAGAAATCCCATCACACCAAGAAGGTTAATTCAATAGTCAGTACCCTAGACCTACTTCACATGGATCTTTTTGGTCCCGTGAATGTAAAAAGCCTAGGTGGAACATCATACTGTTTGGTGATCACTGATGATTTTTCTCGATATTCTTGGGTATATTTCCTCAAGACAAAGGATGAAACGGTGCAGATGGTAATAAATTTGATTACCAAGGTTGAGAATATTATGGGGAAAAAGGTTAAATACATCAGGAGTGACAATGGGACAGAGTTCAAAAACTATCAGATTGAGATTTTCTGCTTACAGAAAGGGATAGACCACCAGTACAGCGCTCCGTATACTCCGCAACAAAATGGGGTGGTTGAGAGGAAGAACAGAACGCTAATTGAAGGAGCCAGAACCATGCTGGCTGATTCGAAACATCCTGTGGTGTTCTGGGCTGAAGCTGTTGCTACAGCCTGTTATATCCTTAATAGAGTTTTAACTGTTAAAAGATTGAATAAAACATGTTATTAACTTATACATGGGAGAAAGCCTAACTTGAGTGGTCTCGAACCATTCGGGTCCCCGTGTTCGATATTAAAGACGAACTCAAAATTTGGTGAAATAGCCGACGAAGGTATTTTAGTCGGATATGTTGTTGGGACTCTCAACAGACGAGTCTTTAATAAATCGAACAGCAAGGTTGAGGTGGTGTGTAACACTGATATCAAAAGTTACAAATCACCAAAACCAAGCACGGGACCCGCTGGGGCTTTCGACTATGATAGGCTTTTTAAATCTTTTAACATGCCTTACTTGGATTGTGAAGAAGTTGATGAGAGAATAGCTACGAAGATGCTTAATGATGAGGAAGAAAATGTTGTGCAAAGACCGCTGTACGATGAATGTCAACCTTCCTCGTCAAATGCTGTCGATACCCATGCTGCCTCTACAGAAGAGGAATTCTTCAATCCTTTTCACTCTCAACAACAATCACCCATTGATGAGCTACCTTCGAACCTGGAAGACAATCTGCAAGTCAGTTCGGTTCCGACTATGAGAGTTCACAAAAATCACCCTTTGGAGAACGTGATAGGTGATCTGTCCGACGGTGTACAAACAAGACAAAGCTTGAATGAGCACACCTGTGTTTACACAAGCATTAAAGATACAGGCATCATTAACGAATGCTTATACACCTGCTTCATCAGCCAGATTGAACCAAAGAACTATCAAATGGCTCTCAAGGACAGTTCGTGGGTCGAAGCCATGCAAGAAGAGTTAGCCCAGTTCAAGAAGATGGAGGTATGGAATTTGGTTGCAAAACCGAAAAATGTGCATGCGATTGGCACAAAATGGGTTTTCAAATGCAAGAGAGATGAAAAAGGGATAATTATCAGGAACAAGGCAAGGCTGGTTGTAAAGGGTTTTAATCAGCAAGAGGGGATCGACTACAATGAAGTGTTTGCTCCTGTGGCGAGATTGGAAGCGATTCGACTGTTTTTGGCATTTGCTGCACACAAGGAGATGAAGGTTTTCCAGTTAGACATGAAGAGTGCGTTTCTTAACGGTAAAGTCGATGAGGTTGTGTACGTTGAGCAACCTCCGGGTTTTCCTGACCCAGACTTTCCTGATCACGTGTACAAGCTAAGTAAAGCACTGTATGGGCTACATCAGGCCCCTCGTGCTTGGTACGCAACTCTATCCGATTACTTGCTTGAGAATCAATTTGAAAGGGGAAAGATCGATAGCACACTGTTCTTTAAGAGAAAAGGACGCGACTTTCTTCTGGTACAAGTCTACGTGGATGACATCATCTTCGCTGCATCAAAAGTCGCCATGTGTCAGAAATTTGAAGCCGTCATGAAAAAGAGGTTTGAAATGAGTGCTATGGGTGAACTAACTTTCTTTTTAGGACTGCAGGTTGATCAGAAGAAAGATGGGATGTTCATTCATCAGACTAAGTATGTCCATGACGTTCTCAAACGCTTCAAGATGGAGGACAACACTCTATTTGATACTCCAGTTTGCGTCAACCATAAATTGGGTGCTGATTCAGACAATGATGCAGACGTGGACCCCACCCAATAACGGGCAATCATAGGTTCTTTAATGTACTTAACTGCTTCTAGACCTGATATTATGTTTGCAGTTTGTCTTTGTGCACGCTTTCAGGCAAACCCAAAGGAATCTCACTTGAAGGGTGTGAAGAGGATATTGCGGTATCTCAAATGCAAGCCTAAGCTGGGGTTGTGGTACACAAGAGGAGGAGAATTGGAGTTGGTCGCCTACACAGATTCTGATTATGGAGGATGCAATCAGAATCGGAAGTCAACAACAGGTGGATGTCAGTTTCTTGGATGCAGATTAGTGTCATGGCAGTGCAAGAAGCAGACCTCAGTCGCCATTTCAACCTGTGAAGCAGAATACATGGCAGCATCGAACTGCTGCTCCCAGGTTCTTTGGATACAACAGCAATTGCACGATTATGGTCTGAATTTCACTCATACTCCTATTTGCATAGATAACACTGCTGCTATCTCAGTAACTAACAATCTCGTAAAGCATAGCAAAACTAAACACATTGACATCCGTCATCATTTTATACGGGATTGTGCTGAGAAGAAATTGACTGTGCTCGAAAAGGTTGATACGTTCGATAATTTCGCTGACTTGTTTACTAAAGCGTTTGACAAAACTCGTTTTCAAAACCTTGTTGAGCTGAATGGGATGATCAATCCCGAGTAACCATGTTTTTCGTCTTTGTTAAAAAAAAAACAAAAACAAAAGAAAAGAAAAAAACATCACTATCGCTTAGAATTATGTTGGTTGCTTCAGTTTGAAGGACATATCTTCGGATATGTTTGGTCCTCATTTCTACTTGTAGACTATGAGGATAGCCATTAACCAGATGACTGAAAGTGACCGGGGCGGTTTATGATGTGTTTTTATTCTTTCGCTGAAAATTAGTCGATCATACTTAGTTAGAAGGACACATAGTCGGTCCAGCTGATCCATTGGATCTTCAGGATAGCCGTTTACCTGAAAACTTCAATTTGATCAGGGCGATAGAACTTAAAAATTTTTTTTTTAAGGAGATGAAATTATTTTTCAAGTCTACTACTTCGTAAGAAGTTCCTTTACTATGTTTAACAGAAAATTGATCCAACCTTGGAAAGTGATAGATATACTGATTCTGTGTGCTTAACTAGTGAAGTTATTAGGCCTAAAAGACTTTAGAACAGTCATTGTATGTCATGGTAGCTTTTTATGGTGCGTAAAAGTAGAAGTGATACTAACTAAATCTCCTCGATTTTACGTGGAAACTCCTTAAGAGTTGTGCATGTTCCCATATATATCTTTCCGAATGATAGGCAGAAAATCGATTACCCAGTCATACACGAGCCCGTGAGTGTTCTGATTCCCGAGAAGATGGTGTGTCAAGAAACTGCAGTGATCCAGATTCGGGACTTGCAGTAGTTTACTTGAAGCTGTGTAAATGTTTATAAAAAAAAAAAATTGTGTTATTGAGACATTCTAGAGCTTATAATGTTAATTCTTCTCAATCAAGATGCTAGAAAGACAATGGGAAGAAGACTCTACAGATCGACGAGTACTTACTATTTAATCAGACACTACGAGTCGAGGTCAACTCGGGGTGACTTGGGGAAAGCCAAATACGCTTTGAGAAAAGATAGGAGACATCACAATCTCTGAGGTGTTGCCCATTTAAGTTTTGAGCTTAATTGAACCTAACCCGTATCACAGAAGCGATGAAAACCATTTTAAGTTACTTACCTGCTTACAACATGTCTCTTTATGTCATAATACTAGCTGAACATGGATCTGTGTGACAGTCACTTAATTAGTATGATTCCTGTTCGGATCTTTTCTAAAACGTGGTAGTCCCTGTCGAGACTGAAATTTGATCCCGTGTACTTTATTTCTAAGTTTTATTCCACTTATGTCATTTTATAACTTTATATCTGGTTACTTGGTCTTGATCGTATCATTTAACTCTTTAAAGGATGTTTTAAAACTTAATTGCAAATTGTTCAAATTATAGGGGTTTGTTTTGTAAAGTTTAATATCAGTGAAGTTATCCATAACTTCGCCTGCAATAGGCGAAGTTATCCATAACTTCGCCTGTATAACCTTGACCCTATATAAACGATTTTTAAGGTCAAACAGTTCATTATTTTCAAACAACCAGCGAACTTGTCTTCCGGTAACCCGGCGAACTTATTGTAACCCGGCGAACTTATCGTAACCCTAAGCGAACATATAGCATCGATCAATCTGTGTTTTTTTTCTCAGTTTCTAATCCGAGTTATAGGTGTGTAGTGTCGATAGTATCATCTAATCACTGTCCTTAACGTTAATCAAAGTGTATTTCGACCCGTTTCGTGACCTCGGACTTTAGAAACCTTAACATCTTTTTTTTTTAGACTTGTTATTACGTGGTCGTAAACAACTTAATCGTCTAAATCGTCATCAAATATTGTGTTTAACAGTCCGCGATCTCCAAATTCACCAACTACACGTCGAATTGAAAACCTTAACTTTTGCCGATTCAGATTCGGCGAAGTTACAGTTTAGGCGAAGTTATCCGTAACTTCGCCTGAGGTTTAACTTCGCCTGACAATTAATTATGTAACAGTTTATGAGGCGATGTTGTGGTTAGGCGAAGTTATCATTAACTTCGCCTGGCCCTTTTTACTTAACTGTTATCTGGCGAAGTTCAAGTTGAGGCGAAGTTGTTCCCAACTTCGCCCCACCTCTAACTTCGCCTATACAGAATACATCATAACCTCGCTCATGGTAACAGGCGAACATGTGATTTGCCTTGACGTTTCTCTAACTTAGACTGTTTGTTGCAGAAATGGCAGCTGTAGCTGGAGCAGGCGGTGCAGGTGGTGATGAAGGTGGAGACAACAACCGACAGTTTTTCCCGGGGCATAACATGTACATCACATTGGACCCGGATGCGAGCGGTGTTGATGATTTCCGCGAGATCATCACGTTTCTACTACGCTCTCGTATATTCCACGCGATTACCACAACACTGCCGATATCCTTGCCAAACATTGAGGATTTTTGGCAGACAGTGGAGTATGACTGTCGCGTAGAGCCCCCGGTTATGCGAGCAACGGTCAACAATCAAATAGTTCAGTTCTCATCTGAACAGATCCGGGCGGCTTTGCGGTTTGGCGAAGTTATCCATAACTTCGCCTGTATAACCTTGACCCTATATAAACGATTTTTAAGGTCAAACAGTTCATTATTTTCAAACAACCAGCGAGCTTGTCTTCCGGTAACCCGGCGAACTTATTGTAACCCGGCGAACTTATCGTAACCCTAAGCGAACATATAGCATCGATCAATCTGTGTTTTTTTTCTCAGTTTCTAATCCGAGTTATAGGTGTGTAGTGTCGATAGTATCATCTAATCACTGTCCTTAACGTTAATCAAAGTGTATTTCGACCCGTTTCGTGACCTCGGACTTTAGAAACCTTAACATCTTTTTTTTTTAGACTTGTTATTACGTGGTCGTAAACAACTTAATCGTCTAAATCGTCATCAAATCTTGTGTTTAACAGTCCGCGATCTCCAAATTCACCAACTACACGTCGAATTGAAAACCTTAACTTTTGCCGATTCAGATTCGGCGAAGTTACAGTTTAGGCGAAGTTATCCGTAACTTCGCCTGAGGTTTAACTTCGCCTGACAATTAATTATGTAACAGTTTATGAGGCGATGTTGTGGTTAGGCGAAGTTATCATTAACTTCGCCTGGCCCTTTTTACTTAACTGTTATCTGGCGAAGTTCAAGTTGAGGCGAAGTTGTTCCCAACTTCGCCCCACCTCTAACTTCGCCTATACAGAATACATCATAACCTCGCTCATGGTAACAGGCGAACATGTGATTTGCCTTGACGTTTCTCTAACTTAGACTGTTTGTTGCAGAAATGGCAGCTGTAGCTGGAGCAGGCGGTGCAGGTGGTGATGAAGGTGGAGACAACAACCGACAGTTTTTCCCGGGGCATAACATGTACATCACATTGGACCCGGATGCGAGCGGTGTTGATGATTTCCGCGAGATCATCACGTTTCTACTACGCTCTCGTATATTCCACGCGATTACCACAACACTGCCGATATCCTTGCCAAACATTGAGGATTTTTGGCAGATAGTGGAGTATGACTGTCGCGTAGAGCCCCCGGTTATGCGAGCAACGGTCAACAATCAAATAGTTCAGTTCTCATCTGAACAGATCCGGGCGGCTTTGCGGTTTGGAGAAGAAACGAGAGGCGATCCAACAGATTTTGTGGCTCCATTCCGAGATGGAGCGTTTCTGAGAATGGGATACTCTGGTCCCTTGGGGGATACTCAGAGACGCAAGGGGTTCTTGCTCGACAAGTGGCGTTTTCTCATGCATGTGATGATAGTGTGCATGTCAGGGAGAAAGGCTGGTACTGATGGGATGGGCGCGACCATGCAGTCGGCGATGACTGCTCTGACTTACAATAAGCGTTACAGCTTTAGTCAGATGGTCTTCTACGAGATAGATCGTCAGAGAAGAGCGGTGGCGCGTGAGAGATTTCTTATGTATCCAAGATTCATTCAGATGATCTTGAATCACGTTGCTCCAACGCTACCTCAGCGCCGCCCAATCAGATATGTAGAAAGTGTCAGCAAAAGGATTTTCGCCCAGTGCAGATCTTCCAGTGCGAGGAGTAAACCTGAGCTCCGTCCTCGACATACTCCATTATTCGGGTACTTGATCAACCCGGAGTATGTTCCAGCTCGTGGGGACGAGTTTCGGGATCCTCAACCACAACAGGCTGGAGCACCTCAAGCTATACCTGCTGCTCCTGTTGTGTCACTGGAGGAGAATGTAGACCTTGATGCTGCGTTTGGCGGTCAAGGATTCTTTGATATGGAGAGGGTTGACCCTGAGGAAAATGTGCAAGTCTCAGTTGAAAGGGTTTCGAGTGTGAATGTGACTAGGACAGCTACAACGGTGGTTGATTCTGATTCTGATGATGATGTGGCGGAAGCGAGACGAATTTTGGTAACTCAAGAACGAATTCATGGGAAAAGGAAGAGAACCGGAATGGGAGATTGAAAATAGAGAAGATTGGTGCTGAGATTGTTATTGATAGTGAGATTGAAGTGGGAGAGATTGTAGAGGAAAACGTTGAGCACGAGATTCCGGAAGTTGATTAGTCAGATATAGGTCAAGATATGGGAAGCGATGAGACGGAATGGGAAGAGCAGCCAAGATGGAAAGAAGGCTATGCTCAGTGGTTCGTAAAAACTAAGAAACCGGCGGTCCCTACTATGTTCAAGAAGAGTTACAACATTAGAGGTTATGCTGAATCGAGAAAGGGGATTATATGCTGGTTATATGATGAGCAGTTGAGGCTCTTTGTGATTAAAAGGTATGATGGGGTTCAGTATTTCAAGAGGCTGTTGAGATCGTTGAATACATTGCCTGAATGTGAAGTGAAGGACTTAGCCAGGTTGGGGTTGATAAACAGAAGTGATGATAACATGGCTAGGGTCATTGGAAAGATTTTTTGGAAGGAAAGTATAAAGGAGAAAAAGTTCGATCTGTTGAAACCACAGAAAAGAAAACTTATTGAAGATAAAGATAGAGGGATGAGAGGAGATGGCACGCCTTGGATGATCATGAAGTATAAGCCAATCCGGTGTTTAAAAGAAGTGCCGATGAAACAAATGCCCAAGGATGTGCTCAAAGATCTGAAGTGGTGGTACGTTGATTGTGAAACAGCTGAGGCAGTAATGGAGGATGAAGATGAACCAGAGCTGATGAGAGTATATGATCCTATGCATTTAGTGAACTTGTCTCAAGCTGATCTGCAGGTGCTGAACGAGAAAAAGATATTTTATATTCCTGCTTGGAAAGAAGAAGCGAAGAAATATCAAAGAGTTGTTTCGGTTTGTGTACGAGAAGGCGTTCATGCTTGAAGATGAAAGATACAAGATTGTTGAAGATTACAAGACACGTGCTTGAAGATAGAGATATGAAGCTACTGCCAAGGGGGAGTCTGTTGGTAGTAGTTCAGTGTCTAGTGTCTGTAATCGAGTTAGTTGGATTTGTATTTTGTTTTAAGCGAAGTTAGCTCACAAGTTCGCTGATATAGGCGAACTTGTGAATCAAGCGAAGTTAGAGACAAGTTCGCCTAAACATGTTAGGCGAAGTTGTCGTGCTTTATAAGTGTTTAGGTTACGGCTTAGAACAGAACAGATAGAATCAAGTATTGTACGAGTTTACGAGTTTGTGTAATCAGTGATTGATATCACGTGTTTCCAGTTGCAATACAACGAGTCTTTGTTTATTGTAACGTGTGTTTGATCGTGTTAACGTATATCGTCTTCTACGCTCGTAACGTCTTACGTAGGGATTCCGCACCCACGTAGAACGAGATATTCCGTGTAGATCCGGCTGGGAACCTACAGATAGGTAGTTAGAGAAATTTTTAACATTTTCATCTCTCTCTCTCCTTCCACTTTTGCTCTCGTTTCAGAAACTCAACCGTCTTAAGTCAATTAACTCAAAATCCTAACCCTAATTAATCAGCCCACACATTTCGACTCGGTAAGCATCAATTAAGTGTTTTCCGACAATGATTATGTGACTATGGGCATTTAATCTTCATCTTTACTAACTCTCTTTTTGTTGTGTAGGTTATTAATTTTTCGAAGCACAGGTTCATAAAGACATTTCTTTTCTTCTTCTTCAAATTATAAGCTAAAAGTATTCAATTAATGAACTTTATGACTAATCTTTGCTTTGAATGTGTTTTTGTTTGAACAGATATGGCGGATGATGAACCAACATATCCTTTTGAGCACAGGCATAACATGTGTGCTCTGTTACAAGTGACTCCGGATAATGAGGAGGTGGCGTACATGATTAGATGGATCCAAAGATCTAATATTTAATTTGAATTAACGGAGTGCCCTTTGCTATATAGAAATCACCTTTTGGATTTCTGGCACTCTGTTTAACTTATGGATGATCAAAATGGTAGGCGACTGGAGGCTACCGTGACCACTCACGAAATCAGGGTTACTGAAAGACTAATTCGTACATGCCTACAGTTACATGATGATGACCGTAACCCAATAAACTTTATGACGGATCATCTATTGAAATTTTTACACAACCAATTGGTTATTAAGGGAATGTCAAAGAAGGACAGTTCCAGAAAGGAATGTTCCCAAACTTATATAGGTTTTTAATTCACCACATTATTCAGGGGTTTTCCCCTAGAAAGGGATCATGGACTCATATCAGTCGGGTTGGCAAATGCAACAGTTGCTGTTGTATATGATCTTCCATTCAACTTTTTGAAGATGATAATTAAAGTAATGGTGAGTATGTTGTGGAAGCCCAACAAAGAAAATTTTCTAGCCTATCCCAAATTCCTCCAAATCATCTTTAACCATGTGTTACTAGATTTTCCCATGATGGGAACCGCTCATGTGCTCCAGAATCCTAATGTGTACAAGAAAATTTCTACATTGGCAAGCACAAGCCATTTTAATCCACAAGCTGAATTTGATATATTACCATGGCTAGTAGATCAAGATATGATTAATATTCCTTTACCAGAGTTAACCTTTGAGGAGGAAGAGGAGAATGAGATGGATGTTGATTCTGATGATTCTGATGGAGATGGTGGAGGAGGAGGAGTTGGAGGAGATGTTGATGCTGATGTACAAGATCAGGAGGAGAATATACCTATACCTACACCACCATCCACACCACTTCCCTCAACACCAGCAAACCCACCTTCCCCACCACCACAATGTGAACCAATTATCCAATCCCCACCCATGCCTTCCCATACCCAAAGGCCCACCTGAAACCCAAAAGCTATTTACTAACCAACATTTGACACAAACCAACACCTTATCGAAGACCTAAGCCATGATATACATGAACCCTATATCCCACAACATGTCCCTTATCATCTATTAAACATTCCCAACACACCACTCCAATCCCCAACCCATTACCAAACACAAGAAACACCTACCCTATCCCAAACCGATATACCTAATCCATATATTGACATTCCAACTCAAACTACTTCCACTAATGATTTTTTTCTCAGAAGAAATCTGAATCTTATCCATGAAAACATTGATCTGAAAGGGAGAAATGTAGAGGTGATGAAGGAGAATGCTGAGTTGAAAGATCATTTGGCCCAAGCTTTACAGAAAATTCAAGCCTTGGAAGCTGAGGTTGAGAAGACCTCAACCGTACCAAAACAGGGGGGGAATATTCCAGTGGCCACTGTTGTTGATGAAGAGATGGTAGATGTTGAGGTTGATATTGAGGTTGATGGATTGAAAAATATTTTGAAGATGTATGGTGATAGTGATGTTGATGATAGTGAAGAGAGGATGGTTGTGGATGATGATTATGAGAGTGATAAATCTGCTGATGATGAACAAAATTATGATGTGGATAATGAAATTTTGAATACCTTGTATGGAGATTTTGATGATGATCTATTGTGTTTGGAGAAAGAGATTGTGGCTGATAAAGAAGAATTAAAGAGATTAGATGATGAGAGTGACAATTTTCCCACTCAATCTGAAGAAGAAAGGATAAAAAAGAAAAAGGCAAAGCAATAGCTGAATCTGATGATAAGCCTATTGATCCATAGAATGTTAATGAGGAGGATGAAGATGATGAGGATGTACAGGCTGCTATGAGGCATGCCAATATTCTGAAAGAAACAATGGAGAGGAAATTTATTTCCCAAACCATGACTACCGAACAAGAAACCCTAATTGAACAAGAAAATATTGCTAAGACTCTTGATCAAAATGATGATGTTAAGCAGGAGGTGATAGAAGTTCTGATAAAAATGAAACAAGCTGAAGAGGTGGATAATACTTTGGCAATTGTTTTGAGCGAATTCAATAAACCTCTGAATGAACCTTAACCAAAAGCTCCAACTACTGTTGAACCTAGAATTGATGATTCTATCAAGCAGATGGTGCCTGATAAGGCTGGAGAATCTCTTACAACAATAGCCTCTAAACGATGGGTTAAAGAAGTTGTGGAAGACATTGAGAAAAATCCAACTAAATGGATCTATGATGACTCTATGTTTGGAAAGAAGTATACAAGAAAGAGATTCAGATATGATGAATATGATCAAAGTGATGATGAAACTAATAAGAAAAGGGCTAAGAAGGATGATGATCCTGAATATGTTGTTGAAAGCCCTAAGGAACACAAAAGCCCTGTGATGGCTGTTCCTATTCAGGTTGTCATGTCAGATGCTGAACCTAATCTAAATGAACAAAGAATTGATGCACTTGATGGCTCAACTGAACAAGATGATGATACAAAAGTCAATGAAAGTGTTGAAGATGATAATGATGATGACAATACTGATGATGCAACAATGATAATGGACAAGCTGATAAAGCAGACAATGTTAAAACTGTTGTCTCCCCTCAAATTGAACTGACTGATGAAGAGAGGGAGAACATACAACAGAGTCTTGATGAAGCAAGGAGAAATAATCTCCTGATTGTGAGTCTGATTAGACATGGATATATATTTGAAAATTTGGCTCCTTTATCTGATGAGGAGCTGCAAAAGTTGATTGACAAGGAGGACTACGAAATCAAGAAGAGAATTGAAAAGAAAAATATAGATTCCATGAAGTTTAGAGATTATTTGAGAAATCTAGGATTGAATGGAAAAGATATGGAAAGACATTACAATTTGACTAAAGAAACAATAGAGAGATAAGAGAATGAGAGATTGGCTAAATAAGTGAAACATACTGAAAAGATTAATGAATTGACGAAAAGATTTGGTGGAAAGTGTAAGTATTTTAATTGATAGAGGAATGGCTCCGGAATTGGTTGACAGTCTGAAAAAAGAAAAGGTTGAATCTCATTTTAGAAGATTATCAATGAAAGATCAACCAGAAACTTCTACCAAGAAACCAAGACTTGTAACCCTAGCTGAGAAGAGTAAGATTAAAAAGAAGAAGAAATGGGAAGATGTGCAGTTAGATTTGTTGAATAGATTGATGGAGGCAAGGGGGAGACTAAATGAACTTCAAGATATGAGCAGATCAGAGAAACTGGCTCTATATTTGTCTGAAGTTTAGAAGGATGATCTGGAAAAAGTAGAAGCCTCAAAATCTCCTATCCCTGTACAAGTCAAACCAGAACCTGTTGAACACAGAGATCCATGGGAAGATTAGGAGATGATCAAGATCTTGAAAGGAATAATTAAGAGCAAGGGTATGAATGAAAATACTTTTGATCTACTGGGAAAAGCCCAATTGAAACAGTTGTTCTATGAAGAAAAAGCTGAATAGGAGAAATAAGTAGACGAACAAAGGAACCCTAAAAACTTTGTAGCTGGACCTGGTGGAGTAAGGTTTGTACCAGCCGGTCACCATGGGGATGAAAAAGTGTTAAGTATGATTGGCATGTTATTCAGAAAAGAAGGTGAAAATCTTCTAGATCTTATGAATATGCCGGTGGAGATGGTGATCTCCATGTATATGAAGAAATTGAAATATTTAGGGCCACTAAACCCATGAAAGCTGTTCCAACAAGGCCCTCAGCCCCAAGAGGACAGAGTTCTGCAACCAGAGTTGAGCCACAAAGAGCAGAACCACAAAGATAAGAAATGCCACCAACTAATATGGACCTACCTATAAAGCTCTTCTATGACTCTGCGTCTCATACAATGAAGGTAGTGATGGAGTGTAGAGAATTGAAGGAGATTATATTTAAAGATGACTTTGCATATTATAAGAAGGAACAACTAGAAAAGATGGCAAGTATGGATCAATATGACTATCACGATAGAAACAACTCGCTGGCAGGCAGCAAAATGAGATGTCCAAATATCTGAGAAGTGAAGCAGGGATGGGATTCCCTTTGTTGAATTAGAAAAAGAAGTGGAGGTTATCAGAGTATGAAAAGACAAAGAGAGGCAAGAGGTTAAGTGACATAAAACATGCTGAATTTGGCTATCTTACAATAGTAAGGAACAAAACTCTTTTGGCCAATATGATGACTTGTATAAGTATGAGAAGAAGGATGATTAGGCCCAACCATGAAGTTCAGCAGAATGGAAGAATTACAAGAATTGATTATAATGAAAATGATGGAGTCTATTAAAACTGATGAAGACCTGACTTTCCTTCATGATGAGGATCTGAATGATATAATGAACTGGAAAATTCCTGTTAACCATCTTCATCAACAACAATTGTTTTTATTCAATGAAAGGGCAGGAGCAATGAGAATTGAAAGAAGACAAACAACCTAAAGCTCAAGAAGATGAAGACCATGCTTTAGATTAGGTTTTGCTTTGTAATGTCCACTAGACAAAATTCTCACTTTGTAATATTTTGAATTTGTTATGTAATTTGCTTTTGATTTGATGTGTGTTTTGATCTAAGTGTATGTAACCATAGAGGTGTTTTAATACAACTGAGGGTGTTCCAATGTAACATTTTGTTTTCTCTTCTCGGTTAATGAAATAAATTATGAGTTATTACGAGTTGGGCTAGTGTTGGGTTAAATAGTATGGATATGGATTTGGGTCATGAAGGAAAGAAGGAAAAGACCATGGGCTTAAGCCCATGATCCATAATTATATAAACCTTAATTACCCATTCTTAATTCATTTCACACATATTCCATACACCACCAAAACATACACTTAAGCTCTCTCTAGTTTCTCTCTCTCTCTCTCTAGCCGAAATCACCAAGAAACCGAGCATCAACTCGAGGTAATGATAGTATGTTATAATAACAACTCAAACCCGTTATATTTAGTCACCAAACGGCGAGCCGACACAGTTAAACCGTTAAAGTCACAAGAGAGTTAACGAACTAGGGGTAATTTGTCAGGGTGATTCGTTAACGGAAGCCTAACGAACTAGCCTTAGTTCGTATCCAAATTTGTTAAGGTCCAATTCCTTATGATAACCACTTCGTTCTAAGGTCTAATTCTTTATAAGGACTGGTTCGTTACAGGGGTTCAATTCGCTAAGAAGTTCAATTTGTTAACCAGACCAAACGAATAAGGTCCAGTTCGTTAAAAGTCCAATTCATACCGACCAATTCGTTATTAAGGCCAATCCGTTATGAAGTAACGAATTAGCCAGTTCATTATGGATGACAGAAGTGACGAATGAACCCCAATTCGTTAAAAAGTATAATAACGAACTAGACATTGAGAGAATTACATAATGGTCCCTGGACTTAAAAAGAATGAATTAATTACAAAATAGCCATTGAACTTTGTTAATATATAGAAGATACCTTAAAGGATTGAGAGGTTAACAATAAAACATTGTCATGAAATCCTAATGGGAAATGTGTTTAGACAGCTTAACCCCAACCAGGGGCTCTGCCCCTTGGACCCCTCTAGGGGCTGCCGCCCCTAGAACCCCGCGGCCAGGGGCGTTGGCCCCGAACCGCCATTCGTTGAGGGTTATAACTAGACTAGAAACTCGATATGAGTAGCGATAGTTAAATTGATACGTGTAATTGTTATACAGTTAGTCATGCACAACTCAAGAAAGGAATAACCATAAACGGTGAACGTAACCACATTCAGGTGAGTTTCTAGCCCCATTACCTTGTTATGTTTTTGGGGTTGTGTGCATACTCGGTGTGACAGTTAATACACTTACCTTAAGAGGTAAGTGTATGCCATGTATGATTTATTTGATGAATATTATGATATGATTGTGAATGAAAGCTTGTCAGTACGTAAACGATCTTCGGATATTGCACGTGTTGACAAGGGAGGAACGTATATGAAAGATGAATGTGTATGATAGATATATGTATAATATATGAGTATGTATTAATGATTAAAGAAAGTATATGTATGTTACGAGTATGCAAAGACAGTATGTACGAAGATGAAGAAAAGAGGGATCAGACGCTAATAATATTTGAGATAGACAAGAAAGGGATCAAACCCTAATAATATATGAGATAGAGAAGAAAAGAGGGATCAGACCCTAATAATATCTGAAATAGACAAGGAAAGAGGGATCAGACCCTAATAATATCTTAGATAGAAAAGGACAGTAACTATATAGTATGAAAGTAGTACAGAATTAACGTATATATGAAATTATGTAATGAAAGTAAATTAGTAAGTAATTATTATGAATCTTCGGATGCATAATTGAAGGTAAGTATATGTATTGTATGATGTATGATTAACTAGAACTCACTCAGTGTAGCTGACTATTAGTATGCACGCAGGTGAGTAGATTGATACAGCTGGCTTGAACGGGGACACGTGGCAGAATAATAAGAGTCTGGCATCTGAAGACTTATAATGTTTTAACTTTAATGTTTTAATTTTGAAAGACAAGAATAGTTGATTTAGACAAGTTATGAATTATATTGTAATGTTTATGAAAGTCTTAGATTCCGCATAAAGTTTTTTTTAACTCTGATATTTAGAACCATATTAATGAGTAAATCCTATGTCCAATGTAGGGCACTGGGAACGCGGCCTTACAAGTTGGTATCAGAGCAAAGTTCAAAAGATTTAAGCATCCTACATGCTTAGACTAAAACAGAGAATGGGATTTAAGTAAGAAAAGAAAGAAGATGCCAGTTCAAGAATGCCATGTGTCACTCAAGCAAGCTATGTAAAGGTAAAGTATGTGATTAATTTCGCATGTAAAGTAGAATGATGAATGAATACAAGCTTAATTGCTAGAGGGCGAGGTATGATGTTAGCTTTATTGCAAAATAAAGAAGTATGAATCTAGCTTAATTGCTAGGGATAGGAGTATGTGATGATATGAACTATTTGACTATCTAACTGTTAGAAGTAGAACTAGCACAAGTGAACTCAGAAAGGGAAGTGAATAGGACACGGAGAGTAACGTGATCAGCTAATCACAGCGGGCCACTGTTATTACCTGCTAGCCTTAATATCCTTGTACTAAATGGTTCCTTAAGTGATGGCGTTTGTGTTTTCTCTTCCAGAATACGATGGTTGGATCTACGGCAGTTGTTGGAGCATGAGGCCGCACTGGAAGACGTGGCAGGCCTCGTCGTATTCAACAACCTTCGGTAGAAACAGCTTCCAACACAGGAGATGAAGGAAGCGCTACTGGACGAAACCCAAGCAACAACGAAGGGGTTCAACTGGATCCCTCAATTTAAGATGCCATTGCTCAAGCGGTAGCAACTGCTATGAAGAACATGAATCCCGAAAATTCCGCTGGAAGCCAGGCTAAAACTGGTGAGAAGTCTGGGGAAAAGAGTAAGAAAGATGATGAGAGTGAGAAGGAGGAATCAAGTGTGGTTAAGTCGATGAAAGTCAAAGATGGGAAGAGAGGCAGCGGTGGATGCAACTATAAGTCTTTCAAAGGATGTGATCCACCGAAGCTAACTGGTCTGGGAAACGCAATCGCTATTCTCCAATGGATAACCACGGTGGACAAAGTTATCCGAATTAGCGAATTCCATCCCGACCATGCTGTGGGTTATGTTACTCAATCGTTTGGTGATGAGGCAATGTACTGGTGGGAGTCGGTTAAGCAGAGAAAGAGTCGGGAAGAGATAAAAGCGATGAGGTGGGATGATCTGAAGGAAATTGTGTTGGTACATGATGTCAGTAGTTCAGTATCTAGTGTCTGTAATCGAGTTTGTATGTTTTGTATTTTTGATTGAGCGAAGTTGTCTCACAAGTTTACTTGATATAGGCGAACTTGTGGAACAAGAGAAGTTAGTGACAACTTCGCCTAAACATGTTAGGCGAAGTTGTCGAATGTTATATAGGTTTAGGTTACGGCTTGTTTGATGGAGTTGTTGAAGTTCGTGTAATTGGTGATCGGTGATTCACGTGTTACTAGTTGCAATACAACGTGTCTTTTGAGTATTGTAACGTGTGTTTGCTTGTGTTTAACGTGTATCGTTTTCTACGCTCGTATCGTCTTACGTAGGGATTCCGCACCTACGTAGAACGAGATATTCCGTGTAGATCCGGCTAGGAACCTACAATTGGTATCAGAGCGTTTGCTCGTGATTGTGTGGTTCGGGATTATCACACGGGTGTAGAAATCGTTCTGTTCGACTATTCGCGGGACGATTTTACGTTAATATACCGAGTTTTTGTGTCCTACTCACCTCCCACCATCAAAAACAACCCATTACACCTTCGCATACCTTGCAAAACGTCAAAATCAAACCTGTAAAAACGTTGTGTTCATCAGGCGAAGTTGCCGTCACTGTTTGTAGGGTTTAGGCGAAGATATAAGGTTAAGCGAAGTTATTAACAACTTCGCCTACCTCACAAGTTCGCTTCACTTAAGCGAAGTTATCCACAACTTCGCCTAATCAGGCGAAGTTGAGAAGAAAGCGAAGTTGAAAAATCAAGCGAAGTTAAGACTTAAGCGAAGTTAAGTTTAACTTCGCCTACAGTACTGTTCAGAATAAAATTTTTATTTTTGGTTTCTTTGAGTGCTCATTTGTATTTCTTCCAAAGATGACTTCTATAAATATTACGGAACTGGTGAAAATGGAGGTGGAAGCAGGTTCAGCTACTAAGGCACCGAAAATGCTTAAGGGAACCGATTTCGTGGCTTGGAAAGATCGGTTTGAGCAGTATGTTAAATATCAAGATGCTAAGATGTGGGTGTGCATTCAAGATGGATACATTCCACCAACGGCTTTGTATGAGGGTCGTGAACAAATTAAGAAATACAATAAGATGGAAGAGGAAGAAAAGAAGATGTATGAGGCTGAAAGCAAAGCTCATGCTGCGATAACAATGGCTCTTCCACAAGAAATTCTTCACACCTTCAGGAAATACAAAACCGCCAGAGAGCTATGGGAAGCGCTTGAAAACCGATATGAAGGTAATGTGGGGATACGTTCATCCAAGATTAAGCTACTCAAAACCCAATTCTCGGTGTTCAAGCATTTGAAGAATGAGTCACTTGATGATATCATCACAAGGTATTACCACTTGATGACCGAACTCAAGAACTTTTCAATTGACTATAAAGAAGAAGAGATCGTGGAAAAACTCCTTGATGCTCTCCCACCGAAATGGGAGATGTACACTGTCTTGATGAGAGAAGATAAAGAGTTTGCCAACATTGACTTAGAAACAGCAGTCAACAAACTACGAACATGAACTTAACATGGTTCGAAAAGAGACACCAACTGATCAGGTTCAGGATCCGGGAATGTATGGTGCGAAAGTTAATTCAAGTTCAAGTTCGAAGTCAGAATCATCTGCTTACTACTCAAAGGGAGACTCGAGCGCTAACTCAACTCATGAAGGTCATGTAACTCTCAACATGGATGGTGATGTGTGTTTCGTAGCTGGTGGAACAAACACTTCTAAACCTCAAACAACAAAGGGTAGTTTTTATTCAAGTGTTCCGAACAACAACTACTCTCAGATGCCCATGAGTGTTAAATCTGCTGAACAGCAGTTTGCTGATGATCTGGAGGAGATGGATCTGCGGTGGCAGATGGCAATGATAGTAAGAAGAGTTAAAAGGTTTATGAAGAAGACTGGTAGAAAATTAGTTGGTGAAAGACCAGGTTTTGATAAGTCAAAGGTTCGGTGTTATAACTGTCAACAGAATGGACACTTTGCTAAAGAATACACAAACGAACGTGTAGAACGTATTCAGAACAGGCCAACACAACCGAATGGGGGAAGTAACGAGAATAGGGCAATGATATCCAGACAGAACGGGGAATACAATTGGAATCTGCAAGTTGAGGAAGTGTTCGAACAGGCCAACTTGGTTAACATCGAAACTGAAGGAAAAAACAGAGAGACAAGAGAAGATCAAGCTTATATGGCAGAGGTGACAGATCAGCTCTCTGAGGTAAGTTCTAAACTCCCTTGTACGAAATGTGAAAATCTGTCTGAACAGTTGAAAACAATAACTGATCAGTTTGTTAGTTTGGATGCTCAATTTAGAACATTAAAAGAAGATCATTATTACACTAAAACTAGAGAAAAAAATTACACGGTAAAAATAAAAGCTAGTGAGAAAGATATCAGAAGTCTTAAAGCCAGTCTAGCTGAAAAAATACAAATAATTGATCTTAGCTATGAAGTGTTAGAAGAGAAAACCAAACTAATTGCTGAAAGGGATAAACAGATAGCTGATTACCAGGTGAAAGTGGTGGAACTAAACAGAAAGCTTGAGCAATTTAGAAATTCCTCCGCAATACTTGATCACCTCGTATGTGATCAACGTTCCCCAGTTAAAAGGGGAGGAATTGGATATTCTGAAGTTCCACCACCTTATAATCATAACTATACTTATGATCCTAGTAATCAGAAATCTGTTGATGTTGAAATTGGTCAGACAGTTCCTGTTAAAGTTACGATTAAAGATCCAGAAGTTAGTAAAAGCGAAACGAGTAAGCCTGTTTCGAATGTTAAGATTTCTGTTCCTAGTTCTGTCTCATCAAATTCGGACAAGACATCCGAGTCTAGTGAGACAAAAGAAGAGGCTGTGTTACTAAAACGTGGAGAGCAACATAAACCAACTGAAAAGAATTCTCCACTAAACCCGTATGTCCCACCATATGTTAGACAAACGGGCAGTAATGCAACCTCAACATCTAAAACAATTGTTGAGACGAAAGTTGAACACAGGAGCTGTTTCAGATGCAATCAAACAGGACACCTGATTGCTGATTGCCCTCTGAATCAGAGATTCAGAGGTATGAGGCCTTCGAAAACTGAGAATAGAACTAACAGTAATTAATATAATGGTAAAAATGAAAACTCATCAAAGTTCAGATATTGGACTAATCCAGGTTTTCAAAGAAGTCGATCTCAGTTTTTCCCTGTTAACAACCAAATCATTAGTAATAATTCATTTAATTCACGAAGGTTTGGATGGCCTCATAGTCAATCTACTAGAAGGTATCCTTTTAGGACTTACAGAAATCATTCTAATACTAACTTTGGACAGCCAAAGTACGGGATGCCTTTTAACAGATTTAATCGACCCAAGACCAATAGGTCTTGGGTCCCCAGATTTTAATCCATTGCTTTAATCGTGCAGGAACAGTTGAACAGGGCTGCAAACAATCTATGGGTTGTGGATAGCGGCTGTTCCCGGCACATGACGGGTAACAAGAATTTGTTACACGAATGGAAACCTGTTCAGGGAGGTAGAGTAAGTTTTGCTGGAGAGAGTGGTGGTAAAATTACTGGAATTGGAACGGTGACTAATGGTAAATGAAGTTAAAAAAAGTGAATTTCGTTGAAGAGCTGAAGCATAATCTGCTGAGTGTGTCTCAGATCTGTGACAAAGATTACACTGTGCACTTTACCAAAAATGAAGCGATCGTACTGTATCCTGGTTTCAAGATACCAGAGGCATGGATAGTAATGAAGGCTCCAAGGGAAAAGAATACATATGTTATGGACATGAGGTCGACTGAGATGGCAATAGAAGAATCATGTCTTCTGTCAAAAGCAACTGAATCGGAGTCCGAGTTATGGCATCGAAGAATGGGGCATATTCATCTTCGAAAAATGAACTACATTGTCAAGAATGGGCTGGTGTTGGGTGTTCCTTTGAAAAATTTCAACTTTGAAGACCAATGCTTATCGTGCAAAAAGGGAAAGCAACACAAGAAATCTCATCACACCAAGAAGGTTAATTCAATAGTCAGTACCCTAGACCTACTTCACATGGATCTCTTCGGTCCCGTGAATGTAAAAAGCCTAGGTCGAACATCATACTGCTTGGTGATAACTGATGATTTCTCTCGATATTCTTGGGTATGTTTCCTGAAGACAAAGGATGAAACGGTTCAGTTGGTAATGAATTTGATTACCAAGGTTGAGCTAAATGGGATGATCAATCCCGAGTAACAATGTTTTTCGTTTTTACTTTCAAAAAAAAAAAAAAACGTCACTATCGCTTAGAATTATGTCGGTTGCTTCAGTTTGAAGGACATATCTTCGGATATGTTTGGTCCTCATTTCTACCTGTAGAGTATGAGGATAGCCATTAACCAGATGACTGAAAGTGACCGGGGCGGTTTATGATGTGTTTTTATTCTTTCGCTGAAAATTAGTCGTTCATATTAGTTAGAAGGACACATACTCGTATGTGGTCGGTCCTGCTGATCCATTGGATCTTCACGATAGCCGTTTACCTGAAGACTTCGACTTGATCGGGGCGATAGAAGTCAAATTTTTTTTTAATAGGGAGATGAAATAATTTTTCAAGTCTACTGCTTCGTAAGAAGTAGCTATACAATGTTTAAAAGAAAATTGATCCAACCTTGGAAAGTGATGGACAAACTGATTCTGTGTGCTTAACTTGTGAAGTTATTAGGCCTAAAAGACTTTAGAACAGTCATTGTATGTCATGGTAGCTTTTTATGGTGCGTAAAAGTAGAAGTGATACTAACTAAATCTCCTCGATTTTACGTGGAAACTCCTTAAGAGTTGTGCATGTCTCCATATATATCTTTCTGAATGATAGGCAGAAAAGCGATTATTCAGTCACACACGAGCCCGTGAGTGTTCTGATTCCCGAGAAGATGGTGTGTCAAGAAACTGCAGTGATCCAGATTCGGGACTTGCAGTAGTTTACTTGAAGCTGTGTAAATCTTATTATTTAAAAAAAAATATTATTATGTGTTACTACTTCTCAATCAAGATGCAAGAATGAGAACGGGAAGAAGACTCTACAGATCGACGTGTACTTACAATTTAATCAGACACTACGGGTCGAGGTTAACTCGGGGTGACTTGGGGAAAGCCAAATAAGCTTTGAGAATAGATAGGAGGCATCACAATCTCTGATGTGTTGCGCATTTAAGTTTTGAGCTTAATTGAACCTAACCCGTATCTTTTTTTGGGTAAAGGGGAATACCCGGTTAAATGCATTCCACACAATCAAAAAGTACAAGTAATATGACAGAGTGCCATATTAGTTCTCATGTATGACATGCCATACAAGAGTAAACAAACCAAAACCACCAAACATTGGTAAACACAGCCAAAGCTTACACAAGAACAATGTAAATAAACAAAACTAAAACAAATCAACCATTATCATCAATCTGGTGGGAAACTCCCCGCGGAAAGTGCCAATCCTCGAGAACCCGATTAACCCGTTCAGAATTCTTGAACTTTAGAGTCATAAGCTTTAGGCGCGTCCCCCTAATGAATTCGTCCGCAACCATCTTCGGAGTCTTCAAAGAGTTCTTGAAAAGCCAGTTGTTTCGCTCCTTCCAGATAACGTAAACCGAAGCCCCAAATAGCAGCCGATTAACAACATTTTCAATAGAGTTGGACATTCCAAATTGAGACACATATTGAAGAATATTCGCCCAACCATTCCTACATCCCTGAAACTTCCCTTTCATTCTTACAATACTCCAAACCTCAGCAGAGAACTTACACTCAAAGAAGAGGTGGTTACGAGAATCCGGCTCAGAAGCGATGAAAACCATTTTAAGTTATTTACCTGCTTACAACCTGTTTCTTTATGTCATATACAGCTGAACATGGATCTATGTGACAGTCACTTAATTAGTATGTTTCCTGTTCGGATCTTTTCTAAAACATGTTGGTCCCCGACTAGCCTGAAATTTGATCCCGTGTACTTTATTTCTAAAATTTATTCTACTTATGTCGTTTTATGATTTTATACCTGGTTACTTGGTTCTTGATCGGATCAGTTAACTCTTTAAAGGAAGTTTTAAAAGTTAATGGCATTATGTTCAATTTATAAGGGTCTGTTTGGTAAAGTTTCATATTGAGCGAAGTTGAGGAAAGAGGCGAAGTTGTTTAAACAGGCGAAGATTGAGAAGATAGGGGCTGAGATCGTGATTGACGATGAAGTTGAAGAAGGAGAGATTGTGGAGGACAACGTTGAACATGAAATTCCAGAAGTTGAAAAGTCAGATTTGGGTCAAGATACGGGATGTGATGAGACAGAATGGGAGGAGCAGCCAAGATGGAAAGAAGGCTACGCTCAGTGGTTCGTAAAGACTAAGAAACCGGCGGTCCCTACTATGTTCAAGAAAAGTTACAACATCAGGGGTTATGCTGAATCGAAAAAGGGGATTATATGCTGGTTATATGATGAGCAGTTGAGGCTTTTTGTGATTAATCGGTATGATGGGGTTCAGTATTTCAAGAGGTTGTTGAGATCGTTGAATACGTTGCCTGATTGTGAAGTGAAGGACTTAGCCAGGTTGAGGTTGATAAACAGGAGTGATGATAACATGTCTAGGATCATTGAGAAGATAGTCTGGAAGGAAAGCATAAAGGAGAAAAAGTTCGAGCTGTTGAAACCACAGAAAGGAAAGCTCGTTGAAGACAAAGACAGAGGAATGAGAGCAGATGGCAAGCCTTGGATGATAATGAAGTATAAGCCGATCCGGTGTCTAAAAGAAGTGCCGATGAAACAAATTCCCAAGGATGTGCTCAAAGATCTAAAATGGTGGTACGTTGATTGTGAAACAGCTGAAGCAGTAATGGAGGATGAAGATGAACAAGAGCTAATAAGAGTGTATGATCCTATGCATTTAGTGAATTTGTCTCAAGCTGATCTACAGGTGCTGAACGAGAAAAAGATATTTTACATTCCTGCTTGGAAAGAAGAAGCAAAGAAATATCAAAGAGTAGTTTCAGTTTGTGTACGATAAGGCGTTCATGCTTGAAGATGGAAGATACATGATTTTTGGGATTACGAGACACGTGTTTGAAGATAGATATATGAAGCTACTGCCAAGGGGGAGTCTGTTGGTACATGATGTCAGTAGTTCAGTATCTAGTGTCTGTAATCGAGTTTGTATGTTTTGTATTTATGATTAAGCGAAGTTGTCTCACAAGTTCGCTTGATATAGGCGAACTTGTGGAACAAGCGAAGTTAGTGACAACTTCGCCTAAACATGTTAGGCGAAGTTGTCAAATGTTATATATGTTTAGGTTACGGCTTGTTTGATGGAGTTGTTGATCGGTGATTCACGTGTTACTAGTTGCAATACAACGTATCTTTTGAGTATTGTAACGTGTGTTTGCTTGTGTTTAACGTGTATCGTTTTCTACGCTCGTATCGTCTTACATAGGGATTCCGCACCTACGTAGAACGAGATATTCCGTGTAGATCCGGCTGGGAACCTACAAATTGTGATGAAGAGGTTTTGTGCGGATGCAGAGGTTGAGAAGGTGGAAATGAAATTCATATGTCTGAAGGAGGGTAAAATGATACACCGCAAGTACACCACTGAATTCAACCGCATGTCAAGGATGGTGCCGAAAATGGTGAACACTGAGGCCAAGCGGATCAAGTGTTACCTCAGGGGACTGCCGTAGAATGTTCGCGTCTTGGTCAAGGCTGGTAGACCGGGTACTTTTGATTCCGCTGTAGGGCTCCCAAAAATGGTTTAAGATGACTTGTCAGCAGATGAGGTGGTAGTGGAAGAGAAGAAGGATAAGAAGTGGGTCGCTCATGCTAAACGACCTGGCACTCTGTTGTGGAACCCCAAGAACAAACAGCCGAGAGTTTGGGAGAAGAGGTCGTGTAAGACATGTGGAAAGATGCTCGGTGGTGAGTGCAAGTGGAGTAGAAGTTCTGATGTTTGACACAATTGTGGAAAGGCTCATGGTGGAGAATGCAGGCTGGGATCGAATATCTATTATAAGTTTGGAAAAGTGGGACATTATGTTCCCTATTGTACCTCAAACCCGCATGCTACAAGTGTGGTAAGCCGGGCCATTTTGCCAAGGAACGCACCAATGTTGGAGCCGGAGGGAGTGGAAAGAGTGATGCTGATCAGGCTAGGCCGAGGACCAGAGCTTACATGTTAACCCAAGAACAAGCTAGACAGATCCCTTATGTTGTCACAGGTACGTTCCTAGTGAATGTTAATTCTGCTTCAGTATTGTTCGACTCAGGTGTGAATAGAAGTTTTGTAGCTACGACATTTAGTAAATTAGCTAAAATGAAATGCTGCCAAGGTGTCTGAAACTTTCATAGTAGAAACCGCTAGTGACACCTCGGTGAAAATAACGAAAATGGTTAAGAATTGTAAGATAGAGTTAGAGGGATATGAATTCCCTGTTACTTTGTATGTCATGACCTTAGGAGGGTTCGATATAGTTTTGGGAATGGATTGGTTGTCTAATTATGAAGTTCAGATAGTGTGTAAAAGTAGGATAATAAGGTTAAAGACTTTGGATGGTAGTGCGGTGACGGTTTATGGTGATAAAGAAAGTTCATGGCTTAATGTCATTTCGATGATAAAAGCCAAGGTTTTGTTAAGGCGAGGGTGTGGTGCCTACCTGGCCTATGTTGTCAACGCTACGGCCGAGACGAATGAAATGAAAGATGTTCCTATTATGCGCAATTTCCCAGAAGTATTCCCTGAGGATCTTCCGGGGTTGCCACCAGAGCGAGAGATAGAATTCTAGATAGATTTAGTACCAGGAGCCCAACCCGTCGCGAAAGCACCTTACTGTCTAGCACCGTCCGAGATGAAAGAATTGATGTCCCAAATGCAAGAACTCCTCGGAAAGGATTTCATAAGACCAAGTGTTTCCCCGTGGGGCGCACCGGTGTTGTTCGTGAAAAAGAAGGATGGAAATATGAGAATGCGCATAGACTATCGCGAGCTGAACAAGCTTACGGTAAAGAATAGATATCCTTTGCCAAGGATTGATGATTTGTTTGACCAACTGCAAGTTTCAAGTTGGTTCTCACGAATAGATCTCAGATCAGGCTATCATCAATTGAAGGTGAAAGAATCAGACATCCCTAAAACAGCGTTTCGTAGGTGGTATGGACACTACGAGTTTCTCGTAATGTCATTCGGTCTAACAAATGCTCCTGCAGCATTTATGGACATGATGAATAGGGTGTGTCGGCCAATGTTGGATAAGTCAGTTATCGTTTTAGTCAATGACATATTGATTTCTTCAAAGAGTGAGTCTGATCATGCTGACCATTTGAGAGAAGTATTGGAGACTCCGAAGGAAGAAAAGTGGTATGCTAAGTTTTCGAAATGCGCGTTCTGGTCACGAAAAGTGCAATTTTTAGGTCACGTGATAAATCCTGAAGGGATTACCATGGACCCAGCTAAGATTAAGCAATAACGAATTGGAAGACTCCACAGAATCCGACTGATAAACGAAGCTTCTTAGGGTTAGCTGGCTACTATAGGAGATTCATCGAAGGTTTCTCCAAGATAGCCGCACCGTTGACCGGTATGACCCGAAAGTCGGTAGTATTTAGTTGGGGTAACTTTCAAGATAAGCTTTTGAGGAACTACAGAGAAGACTCACGCAAGCTCCAATCCTTGCTCTACCTGATGATGACTAGGATTTGGTTGTTTGTACTGATGCTTCGAATCGTGGGTTAGGTTGCGTGTTGATGCAACGAGGAAAGGTGATAGCTTATGCGTCTAGACAATTAAAAGTCCATGAGAGTACTTATTCGACGCATGATTTAGAGCTAGCAGCCGTAGTGCATGCTCTCAAGATATGGAGACATTATCTGTACGGTACTAAGTGAAACATTTACACTGATCGTAAGAGTTTAAAGTAGTTCTTCGATCAGACGGAGCTGAACATGAGGCAGAGAAGATGGTTAGAGTTGATAAAGGATTATGACTGTGACATTAAGTACTATACCGGTAAAGCTAATGTGGTCGCCAACGCGCTAAGACGTAAGAATGAGGAAGTCATTGCAACAGTGAAGTCCTACCAGCTGATTATGAATTCAAGCCTATTTGAAGAAATCATCAAGATGCAATCAGAAGTGCTGATAGATGAAGGAATAGTGAAGAAAGAAAGGATCTTCGGTCAGCAAAATGATTTGATAGAAAACACTCATGGTGTTTAGACTAGGATTAACCGTTTGTGGATCCCACTCCGTGGAGATCTTAGAGGTCGAATCTTAGATGAAGCTCAAAAGTCAATATATTCAATTCATCCAGGAACCACGAAGATGTACCAAGATTTGAAAAGAGAATACTGGTGGCTAGGAATGAAAAATAATGTAGTGGATTATGTTAGTAAGTGCTTAACTTGTTTACAAGTCAAAGCCAAACATAAGAAGCCTTATGGAAAGATGCAACCTCTGGAGATTCCAGAATGGAAATGGGAACACATCACCATGGATTTCATATCTAAGCTACCTCGTACAGCTAAGCAACATGATACCATTTGGGTGGTAGTGGACCGTTTGACCAAAGTGCTCACTTTCTGCCTATATGAGAGGCAATCTCGTCAATAACGCTAGCAAGTTTATTCATAAAAGTGGTTGTGACTAAGCATGAAGTCCCACTGTCAATCGTGTCTGATAGAGATACTCGATTTACTTCATGATTCTGGAAGAAGTTCATGAAGCTATCGGGACGAGATTGAACATCAGTACGGCGTATCATCCTCAAATAGATGGACATTCTGAAAGGACGATCCAAAACCTTGAGGATATGCTACGTGCTTGTGTCCTAGACTTTGGAGGAAGTTGGGATGATCATCTGCATCTGCCAAAGTTCTCCTATAATAACAGCTACCAGTCAAGTATTGGTATGCCGCCGTTCGAGATGCTTTACGGTAGACGATGTAGAACCCTGGTATTTTGGGGGAGATTTGTCAGAAAGAGATGGGAAGTTTAGAAGTTGTGCAAGAAACTTCTTCAAAGTTTGATCAAATCAAAGTAAGAATGAAAGCTACTAAAGACAAACAGAAGTCTTATGCTGATAAGCGACGACGACCTGTTGAGTTTAACGTTGGCGACAATGTGATGCTCAAGGTATCGCCTTGGAAAGGAATTATTCGCTTCAGAAAGAGCGGAAAGTTGAGTCTGAGGTACATTGGACCGTTTAAGATTATAGATCGTGTGGGTGAAGTGGCTTATAAGCTGAACTTGCCCGAAGAGTTAAAAGGAATTCATTCAACCTTCCATGTTTCTCATCTGAGAAAATGTCTAGCTGATGACACGTCTCACGTGCCATTAATAGATATCGAGGTTGATGAACAACTAAACTACATTTAGCAACCCGTAGACATAGTGGATCGCAAAGAGAAGCAACTTCGTCACAAGGTTATACCCTTGGAAAAAGTGATATGAAAGCATCGCAAGGGATCGGATGCCACCTGGGAAGTTGAAGGAGAGATGCATAAATTTTATCCAGATTTGTTTATGTAATAGTTCCCCGAAACCTCTTTAAGGAGGGAAGACTTGTAACATCCTATTTTCTTGTTTAGGTTAATGAAATAAAATATGAGTTATTACGAGTTGGGCTAGTGTTGGGCTAAATAGATATGGGTTATGAACTTGGGTCATGAAGGTGATGTGTGTATAATGATGCTCTTTCCAAATGACTCACAACTAAGCTTTAAATTTATTAAATGAAAATCCTAACGAATCCACAAACAACCGGCAAGTGTACCGATCACTAATAGTATAGACCTAAGGAAGTCCGAGTATCGAACACAAGGACACTTGAAAACGTATATGATACTTAACCCTAACCAAGACTCACCAAATAACATTTAAATGATTTTTAATATAATTAACTACTTAACCTAACTTACTTTAACTAAATTAATTAACTAAACTTAACTTAATTAAATGAAACTCTTGACGAAACTTGGAAACTTTACTGCAATCGGAGAAAACGTCTACCTAGGTAAGAATCATATTGAAGGTATAGTAAGCTATTGGATTGTAGAATCTCATGGCACTGGTTCTTAAAGAATGACACAACTAAGGTTCACTCAGGAAGCTAGATTACCTCTCGGTCTCACTAACAAGCCCTAACCTACACTTAGTTGATTTTAAGAACAAACCGGGTGACGAATTGTTAACGTGCTCTAATGCCGATCTCCTCTCGGTCTCACCGACACACTACCCTAATGGAGAAGAATACTATGCAACCAAGGATAGAGGAACAATTCAGTTTAACTTAAACTAGGTCAACTAATCGCTCACAAACCCAAACCCGACAAGAACCGAACCCGCTGTCGCGTGATCCTAATCCTAACAAGTAAAAGATATGAGACGAGTTTACATCCTATCACCTCTCGGTCTCAAGGAAGGTGTCTAACCGCTGATTATATTCAATTAAAACACTCACTTAAACCTTACGGTTGATCAACCCGCAAACAAACCCTAAACACTAAGTAAAGAGTCCTAACAAGCAACAATCAATCAAAACTCATTCAATTAATTAAAGCAAGAGGTTTATAAGTGTAATTAACAAATTCACAACCACTAAACACAACCTAATTCAATGTTAAACAAAACTTTACATTAACAATTTAAGCCATGATCATCAACAATCCAAACTACTTACTAAAACCTAACAACAATCATCTAACCTAGGTAGAACTAACTAGTTTAGCCTAACATTGATTTTGGACAGCAGCATATAGTTAAGATAAACATCAAATAACTCAACCAAAACATAATAAAACTCATTCAATGATCAAGAACAATCAAACACAAGTCAAACTAAATTACTTGCAAAACAATCCAACAAAAAGCTTAAACTTAACAAGTTAGGGTTCTTGAACAAAGGACAAAGTTTATGGATGATTACTTAGGGTTATATGGCTGAGATTATGATTGTATATGACCCGTAGCTGCTTTCCACAGCTGTCCTTAGCCTCCTTCTTCTTCCCTTAGCTCAAGAATTGCAAAAAACGAATATTTCCTCTTGAATGGGAGCTTTTAGGGTTATTTTTTTACTAGTTGGGGGCTGATTTCGGGATTGATGGGCTGTTAGGGTTCTTTTTTCTTTTGTTTAATTAATATATTATGCATGTAAGGCTTCTAACTTGTGGGCTTGGGTCGGGCCTTGAGTTGTAGTCTTCAAAGTTGCTCAAATAAGCCCCTAGAGTCTTCAAACTTGCCACTTTTCTTCATTAAAACTCATAACCTACAAGTAAACATCCATCTTTGTAAAATTAAGCAAAAACAAGCTATACCTCTTAATAATTAAACTAAAAAGCAATTAAATCACGATAAAACGATAAGGAAAGTAAGTGTGTTTTATAACACATCAGAAGGAAAGAAAGAAAAGACCATGGGCTTAAGCTCATGATCCATAATTATATAAACCTTAATTATCCATTTTTTATTAATTTCACACATATTCCATACACCACCAAAACACACACTTAAGCTCTCTCTAGTTTCTCTCTCTCTCTCTCTAACTGAAATCACCAAGAAACCAAGCATCAACCCGAGGTAATGATAGTATGTTATGATAAGAACTCAAAGCCGTTAGATTTAGTCACGAAACTGCGAGCCAACACCATTAAACCGTTAAAGTCACGAGATCCGGGTGAAATTGGGTATAAACCAAACCTAAGATGAGCTTACGGGTCACCCTAGCTCAGATTTGGATCGAACGGGGCTAAAAACGGTTAAAAACCGTGGAAAACGAGTCAGGTCTCGTTTTTCTGGTGAAATCGCGGTTTACCGGCGCCGCCTACGAGGATGTCAGAGAATCTTCGACATTCTGACCTAACCCTAATTCGTCAGGGTGATTCGTTAACGGAAGCCTAACGAACTAGCCTTAGTTCGTATCCAAATTCGTTAAGGTCCAATTCGTTATGATAACCAGTTCATTATAAGGTGTAATTCATTATGAGGACTGGTTTGTTATATGGGTTCAATTTGCTAAGAAGTTCAATTCGTTAACCAGACCAAAAGAATAAGGTCCAGTTCGTTATAAGTCTAATTTGTTATAAGGACCAATTCTTTATAAAGGCCAATCCGTTATGAAGTAACAAATTAGCCAGTTCGTTATGGAAGACAGAAGTGACGAATTAACCCCAATTCGTTAAAAAGCAGAATAATGAACTAAACTTAGAGATAATTACATAATGGTCCCTGAACTTAGAAAGAATGAATTAATTACAAAATAGCCCTTGAACTTCATTAATATATAGAAGATACCTTAAAGGATTGAGAGGTTAACAATAAAACATTGTCATGAAATCCTAATGGAAAATATGTTAAGACAGCTTTACCGCAGCCAGGGGCTCTACCACTTGGACCCCGCTAGGGGCTGCCACCCCTAGAACCCCGATGCCAGGGGAGCTGCCCCCGGACCCCATTCGTTGAGGGTTATAACTAGACTAAAAACGCGATATGAGTAGTGATAGTTAAATTAATACGTGTAATTGTTATACAGTTAGTCGTGCACAGCGCAAGAAAGGAATAACCATAAACGTTGAACGTAACCGCATTCAGGTGAGTTTCTAGCCCCGTTTCGTTGTTATGTTTTCGGGGCTGTGTGCATACTCGATACACTTACCTTAAGAGGTAAGTGTATGACATATATGATTTATGTGATGAATATTGTGATATGATTGTGAATGAAAGCTTGTCGATACGTGAACGATCTTCGGTTATTGCACATGTTGACAAGGGAGGTATGTATATGAAAGATGAATGTGTATGATAGATATATGTAAAATATATGAATATGTTTAAATGATTAAAGAAAGTATATCTATGTTACAAGTATGCAAAGACAGTATGTACGAAGATGAAGAAAAGAGGGATCAGACCCTAATAATATCTGAGATAGACAAGAAAGGGATCAGACCCTAATAATATCTGAGATAGACAAGAAAGGGATCAGACCCTAATACTATATGAGATACACAAGGAAAGAGGGATCAGACCCTAACAATATCTGAGATAGAAAATGACAGTAACTATATAGTATTAAAGTAGTACAGAATTAACGTATATATGAAATTATGTAATGAAAGTAAATTAGTAAGTAATTATTATGAATCTTCTGATGCATAATTGAAGGTAAGTATATGTATTGTATGATGTATGATTAACTAGAACTCACTCAGTGTAGCTGACTATTAGTATGAACGTAGGTGAGTAGATTGATACAGCTGGCTTGAACGGGGACACGTGTCAGAAGAATAAGAGTCTGGCATCTGAAGACTTATAATGTTTTAACTTTAAAGTTTTAATTTTGAAAGACAAGAATGTTTGATTAAGACAAGTTATGAAATATATTGTAATGTTTATGAAAGTCTTAGAATTCACGTAAAGTTTAATTTAACTCTGATATTTAGAACTATGTTAATGAGTAAATCCAACATCCAAAGTAGGGCACCGGTAACGGGGCCTTACATCCAATCTAGGGGAGATTGTTGGGATGAGAAAATGGAATTATGGAAGACTGGAATCTTCTCAACCTCCCTAAAAAAGGCTAATATGGACATCAGGCACACTTGGACATCCGAGCAAGCTTTTACTATAGCCTAGCAAGATATTTTGCCTTCCGGGCAGAGTTATCTTCTTGAAGTCTTCTTTTGTGACTATCCAAGCAAGGTTCACTACGTCTAGCAAAGTTGTTCTTCAGGGCCAAGCAAGGTTGGCTTCTGAATAAGCTCTTGGCTAACAAAGCTTTTGAAGCCAAGTATTTGTAAGATCTAGCAAGGTTATTCATTTATAAACAGTAGTCCGAGAATGCTTGAGGAAAGTTATTCAAGAAACATTTTAAGGACTTTCTCTAGCAAGGTTCAACTCTTATCAAGCTATAGTGCTTCCAGCACAAGTCAAACAGTGTTACCAGCACACTTTAGTTTGCTTAATAAGTTATTCATTAACAAAGAGTTGAAGGGATTCATGAAGAACAGTTTCTCGTAGGATCATATCAAGCAAAGTTTGCTATGGTCAAGAAGATTGAAGTCTGCTAGGTGATACTCTTAGTAAAGTGTACCCGGAGAACTGTTCCCCAGCACACTTCAAGGTTACCAGGTCTGCTCGAAGATGATAAACCCGAAGACCTGTTTTAACTTAGTATATTTTGTAATTTTGTAATACGTTTTTTGAATATGTATTAATGATTAGGGTTTCTAGAAGGAATGACAGCTGTCGGGAGGCAGGCCTATAAATAGAATGATCTAGGGCATGCCTCCTACACGCAACACACATGACCTGAATATTGATTGACAACGATTTGACGGCTGACATATTCATACGGATATTCTGCCTAGAATCAAATCATTCCTCTTTTAGAACCCTAATAATTTATGTTTTGTAATCTACCTTACTATTAATGGAAATCTTTTTAGTATGTGTGTCTGTGTGTGTGTCTTTATTGTGTCCTTCAGCAACAATTTGTGTGTCATTGATTCCGCCTTTAATACACTATTATTCTTCTCCAATCTAGCCCCGTCTTTAACCTTCTTGTCAACACTATTTGTGTGGGTTACAATATAGATAGACTGAGAGATCAACGGGACCGACACATTTTGAAACATTCTATTCGATTTATGATTTTCTAAAATGATAGATGTTATTATATTATTCATTACAATTGTTATAATAAGAAACGTGAGGATAAACGAGTTGAGTTAGTATACATTCCTATTTGCATATGAGTTTATGTGTTAATATATTTTGTATTAAATATAGAAATCCAGTTATCATTGGAAGACTATTATTAATATCTTGGATCTACCTGTTGTGTGTCATCTCGTATGTGTTAATTATTCCGAGACAAAGGTGATCTTCTCAGAAATCCCCACTGTTTTCAATATTTTTAATTGTTTATAAACGTTTTTGGGGAAAACACATTTGGCTCAAAAACACATTTTATTTGTCAATTGTGGTATCGTAATCACTTTAAATTGATCAACGTTAACTAACGTGATCGACCTGACAAAAATGTATTTTCGCAGTCTTTATAATCATAAACTTGTGGATAAGCATATAAATATTGTTAGATCTATCGCGGTGACGTCCTATCATCATCGGTCGTGCCGGTGGGTAAACGATAAATATTTTGAATTATTGTACGCTTTGATTAAAGTTTTAAAAGTCTTACGTTTGTAATATTCTTTTCTACTTTATAACTATCCCAACTTGTTAAAGAATACAATATTGAATTTCGGACACTTTCGTTGGTGATGCTAAAGGGGCCCACTTGTTCTGTCGTATTGAACGATGACCGGTTTGTGTTTAATTAAATTTCGTGTGTGAAACGATAGTAGGCCTTGGTCCAATGGAGGTAAGGTAATGCATACATTCGTCCAGTGCGGACTTTGTGTAATTATTGGCTTTGTTTTGACAAAGAATAGTTATGTTTTAAAATGTCCTAAAACGATAACTTTCGTTAAGCGAAATATGTCTAATGGATTTTCATGGGATGAAAACTATTTCCGATGCGACTATTGGTTTCGTGCTGATGAGGACGAATCAATACTTTAACAAAGGAAAGTTTTACTTTTAAAATATTGTTATGGTTGTAAGTCCTTAATGCGATATTTGCTATTTCAACGAAAGATGACTTCGGGTCGAATGGAGGAAGTGGTATTTATGGAATCAAGAAAAGCTTTCTTTCAAAATATAAGTTTTAAAAATTGAGAACTCACCAACCATTGTGTTGACGTATGACTTGTAGTTTAAATAAAACGTGTACACTGACACGTGTAATTTATGACATTTTATAAAGAATAAAAGTCCAACTTGTATGCGAATAAGTTATGCTTAAACACTAATGGCTAAACGGCTTCTGTCACCGCCCAAGTAAGTTGATTAAGTCTTTCGCTGTTAAATTAAGATTTTTGGGGTGTGACATTCATCACCATAGATTCTCATTTATTATGCACTTTATCTAGTTTTTTACGTTCCCGACGCAACCCTGACGCGCTACGCCGGAGCATGCCGGTAAAGCCCAAGTGCCTAAGTAGTAAATCGACTAAAAATTGTTTGGTTTCGTTTGGTGCGCGACTTTACAAGAACTAAAACCAAAATTAAAACAAAAAAATTATAGAAATTGAGGTGGACCAATATGTTGGTATCGGAAGGGAAAACTCAAGAGTTGGTAAAACCCCACGTTGTCGACCCCTATCTTTGATGCGATTAGTCTAAGAAAATTTGGTTATTTTCGTCATGTTCGTTATGGTACCATAACTAAAACAAAACAAATGAGCAATCACTCGGTTTTCATTACGTCCGTTACGATAATGGACTAAAACAAAGCGGCGAGTCTACGCGAACTCGGTCTATTTCCATCATGGTCTTCACGGTACCGGAATACAAAACAAAAAAAAACATAAAAGTAAACAAAATTGGCATTTGGTTGGTTTTGTTACATTGGTTATGGACCGTAACAAAAAAAAAACGTCTTGCACCAATAAGTAGACGCCATGTAGCCCAACAGGGCTTTGCGGAAGCAAAACTCTTATTTATTACATTTGTTACCATGGCAAAACTAAAACAAAAAGGTCAGTAAAACCCAGGCTTTGCAACGATGAGTCCGTAAAACCTGATGTTGAGGCGGTGAGTTGACGCTAATTCGGTATGTTTCGTTTATTTTCGTAACGGTACCGGAACTAAAACAAAATGGTTGGTAAACGCGCAATTGATAAAAGCCGAGCGTTAACGAAAGGGTAGGTAAACCCGCGTGGTTAGTAAAAGTCAAGCATTAACCAAATGGTTAGTAAACACCTGCAGTTGGTAAAAGTTGAGCGTTATCGATCCTAGACGGAGTGAACCCAAATTCGGTGGGTATCCATTACGTTTGTTATGATATCGAAATGAAAAACAAAAATAAAAAAATGACATGAACCAATGGCATTTCACCACTTGGCCTAATAGTAACTATCGCGACACCAAACTTGTAATTTATACAATATAGACAATTTTTTATGCTAAGGGTTAAATAGAAAACAAGGTTTTAGTGGATCATTTTAAGAGATGATGCCCTCTTCTAAGGTACTGAATACTTTTGTATGCTTGTATTTTAATAACATGATCGATCCTAATAGTGTGCGTCTCATAGGCTATTAGATTAAGTACGTACAATCCTAATAGTGTGCGTCTCATAGGCTATTGGATTAACTTATTTGTTTAATTCTTGAGATTTATTATCAATACATTTTGATGTTGTTTGTGCCTTTGCTACAAAAAGCATGTTTACGGCTTAGTATATGGGTTGATTTGCTGCAAATAACAATGCCCACAGAAGTTAGTTTCATTAAGGTTACTTTTGAACGAAATGCTGTACATGTGTGATATGTTGGAAAAATAAAATTTTTAACATGAACTTTATTACCAGTGATATTATGATATGAGTTAAAAAAAACAAAAGAAAGAAACATGAAAACTATGGTATGTAGAATTGAATATACAATTGACAAAAATCCAGAAACAAAGTGAATGAAATAACGAATAGAGAGTGACATCATTTGGTAATAAAAATATCATGAAAGAGTTTGTAAAGTAATTTTTCTGTTTTATAAAATATTGAGTTTCTTACAATATATATTAGTATCCGAAAAGGAACCATGGATCTTACTGTGCTTATTATAAGCAGGAGTTTAGTTTAGTTTTATTTGTTTTGATTTGGTTTTCTTTTTGCAATTGGTGACTTGAATAGACATGGATTATCAAAGACCATCATTAAATCGCAAGGTATTTAATATCGTGTCCCTTTTCTATATTATCAATTTCTAGTAAAAGTTTTACATACCGAACAAAAACAGAAGGGGCTTGTTAGTGTTTCTTTAACTTTAACCAAACAAACAATTGAACAAATTTTTTTGTTCATGTTTTTTCTTTTATAAAAATGTTTGTGATGATCATGTTTGTTAATTTTTTTTAACATACAGTTCATGAATATAAGCGAATACAAATGAACGTAATCAAACACAAATAAACATAAACAATTTGAACTAGGGGTACGCCTAGGACTCCTTTACGATGGTTCAGTTTTTAAAAGTTCAACTTGGTTTGAATATGTTTAGTCTCAAATCGTCCACAAATGACATTGTTGTTTGATGCAATATAGTTATACCTTCAATTCCGACTTCTGAAGTAATAAAATGTGTTTAGTATTTGACTTTTTAAAGTGAATTTTAATATAATGGAATATATTTATACTTCATGTTATCAATTTTAAATTACATGTATTTAGATGTAATTAATATATATACTGACATGTATATATCTTTATTTACGTTAAATTATATATTTATATGTATATATATATATATGTTGTTAGTGTATTGTGAGTTTAATTACTAATGAAAGGACTAATTCTAGAATATTTTAGCGAATTATTAGGCTACAAAATATCTTGTTCATGAATATTTATGATGTAGAGAAGTTTTAGCAAGCTTCCTTTCTCTATATATTTGATGTCATAATAGAATGAAATTATAACCAAATGGGTAACAACAAATTGGCCATCTTCATCCTCATAACAACTGCAATAGTTGTGGCTCGGGCGGATGATGTTGCGCTAGGAAATAAACATATTGTGGTAACAGGTGCAGGACCATGTGCGGAAGGAACAAAGTATATAGTTGGAGATGATAAAGGTTGGCAACAGGGTGTTGATTACAATGCATGGGTCCAAGGGAAGGATTTCCGTGTCGGAGACATATTGGGTATATTCTTGTCAGCTTCATACATAACTCATTTCTATTTTTTATACGTAATTATGTATGTCTTGAAGGACGCAAGCAAGCAAGTTAACAAACTAAACTATATTAATTGTTAATGCAGTGTTTGATTTGACCTTTAACCACTGTATCTTGGTGGTTGACGAAGATGGGATTAACAGATGTTGTGGTGCATCACGTGTGGTGGATGTTAGGGAGCTTGGACGTCATGAGATAGTTCTTACAGCACCGGGAAAATTTGGTTTCATGAGTCACGTTGGGGATGATTGTATGAAGGGCATGAGGTTTCTCGCCATTGTCAAAGAAAAATGAAATTCTGGATACTTAAGAAAAACATGACAAGTTTTTATGTTCTCGAAATATATATATATATATATATATATATATATATATATATATATATACATATATATTCTTTCTTTTTTTTTTATTAATAATATTTTATGTTGGTCAGAGCCAATTTCGGTCATGAACCGTCTTTTTTTAATAAATTACATAATAATGAATTTTAGATTTTTTATCATTGATATCAATTGTTTATATTTTGTAGCTAGCTAAATTATGTGTTAAAATAACAAGATTTAACTATATATTGATGATAAGTAATATGTTCAAACCTCGGTTCAAAAAACATGTATTCATTCCCTTTACTAATCATGAAGCCGCCCATCATTTCACACCACACACAAACTCGACTTTGAAATTCACGTGTCTTACTACTTGATTTTAAACCTCTATAACAAGCCGGTAACCTTTCCTTAAATGATTCCATCAACCTCTTTAATTGTTAAGTACCTGGTAAACTAAACTTTATACTTAGCAATCAAAAGTTTTGTTAGTGTTCCAACATGTTAAGTACCTGGTTTTAACCGGTTCGATAATAATATTGTTTGCTATCAAAATTAAAACATCAATCACACATAATTCCTTTCCTAAATGGACCAAATACCATTTTCGGATCAACCAAATTTGACACTTTATAAAGAATGTGCGTGCCTATAGTTTAGGGAAATCGGAAATACAAGTTTTATAATTTTATAAGAACTGCCGCCTTTAAAAGGGGAGGGCGCGACCGTCCTCGCAGGACCAATCATTTAATGTTTAAATTATCCAAATCATTTAAACCCATTTTTATTAAAAAAACACAAATAAAAACTGCACATCTTCTGTTTAATAATTTATGTTGTGAATGTTCGTTCATTTAAGTTTGTTTTAATACTGTTTTTCTAACCATAGTTAGCACATTATTTGTTCATAATTTTTTTAAGAACACGCGAAAAGTATTCGCCGGTTAATCTAACTTGCTGGCCCGTTCTAATATGTAATAATGATGTCTCATTTTGTATACCCATTTTGATCCTTTGAAAATTCATATATCTTATCAATTTGTTATATTTTATATGTAGTGTATCTTGAGTTCAAAATCTTCTATTTAACTGTTAATTTCACACATTCAGTTCATAATTCATATATCTTATCAATTTGTAAAGATTTTGGTGGTGAGGCAGCGATTGATATCGAACCAGAATATGTTGTGTATAGTTGATGTTCTTGAGGTGTTTGGCGGAGATGATTGTGATTTCCAGATCTAGTGGTTTCATAGGCGGGATGAACTGAAGGTCGAGGAAGGTCACAAGATAGAATTTGAATTTTGAATCATGTTATTCAGCTGGTTTATGTCTTTGAGAGCATAAAATCATTGTACATCATGCTCAAAGGGTAGTCAACTCTTAATTTTAAGAGTTTTTGTGAAAAGACCATCTTGCCCATCCTATATGCATTTTCATAATGTACAGATATAAATATATCATAATTGTTCTAAATCTAAATAAATAAGTTTTATATAAATAAAAGTGGTTATAAATGAATTAATGTTATCTAAGTGATATATTATAAACATATATTTTAACAAAATAATTTTAATTATAATATTGTTTAAAATAGATGTAAGATTTGAAAGATCTATAAAATTATAAATGTATGATTATTAAAATTAATTAAATATCAAAGTCCGAGCTTTCTTTCACTCCGTTAGTTATCCATATTGATTCTTTTTCCGCACTTGTTCTTGATTAGGCTTTATCTTCAAAGCTTGATCTACCATCTACATTCTTAATATTTTGATATTTCCGTTTGCTCGTTTGTCAAGGTGATATTTCACTCCCATTCTTTTACTTATTTTTAACTGTTTTGGGGACATGTGCGCTCGTAGATATTTTCTATTATATAGTATTTAAACGCAACTATTTGTCCTTGTGTGTTTATCAGTCAGTCTACCTAACTTGCTATTTGCTTACTTGCTTTATTTGAATGTTATTGCTTACTTCGGTAACCGATGTCTATTTTTATGGAAACGGTTTAGTCATTGCTTGGTAACCATGTCCATTTATATGGATTGGTTGAGTCCTTACTTTATGGTTTGTTTGATTGTTATGTGCTATGGCTTAAGTGTATATCTCACAGGAACAGTTTGCACTTTTACTTATTATTATTATAGTGTCTCAAATCTGGTGTTATACTCACTCAACCTTGTGTTGACAAATCTATTGTATTTTTTTTAACGCATATGCAAGTTGTCGTGTGACGTGTCACACCCGACCAACGGCGGCGGAACATGCCGGGATGCAACCGACTGCCCAAATACACAAGACACTATTAATAGTGACAATATTTAATAAACTAATTCAAATTCATAAAATCATAAAAGTCACATAACAATTATTCATACGATAACCAAAACAAATCATAGCAAAATACATTGTTCATTTTTTTTGTTAATATCCTAACAGTCTTGATTACATTTTCTCCAACTCCTCGAGTCAACCTAGATTCAAACCTTTGCATAAAATAAAATTTGTCAACACAAAGGTTGGCGAACAATTTCATAGTTTTGAACAATATGTATATAGTAGGAAATTCCACAACTTGTATACAAAACAATAAATAATAGCAACAATTTTGATAATGAAATCGTTAATAGGAATACATTAACAACACCTTTCTATATGAGAATACCAAATTGTCTAGGATTTGTATGAAATCGTTAATAAGAATACATTAATGAAACTTTGCTTTAAGAGAAAATCAAATAGCTTTGGATTTATGAATCAACCAACCAAAAGCGGTAAACACATTAGCATGTAAGCATGTAAGCATAGAACACCAAATCGGGCATTTATTTAAGTAAAGTATACAATAAAGTTTGTGGTTTAAAACTCAAGAATAAAACATTTAGTTTGAATAAGTATGCAATATCACCCCAAAATGAAATATGGAAACGGGAAATGAAAGTACTCACGTTCAATTAATAAACTTGATAGATTAATGATTTGGAGATTAACCGGAACGACGAGTTTAACGAACAAAGCTTAAAAGAATAGAAGTCTTATATTAGAAAAATTGTCTTGGAAGTCTTTAAAATAAAATAAATGTTGAGAAATGTAAACACTTAAAGTTTAAGGTTTAAAATGTAAATAATTAAGAAATTATAACAATAGTCCTTTTAAAAAATACAAGTTTGCTTGAAACTGGGTTAAAGTATCTAGCCTTAATATTTACTCAACATATGTTAAGTAATAAGGTGGGTAAAATGCAAGAATGCAAGCCCCTTTATAATATAGATAGTAAGACGGTTTTTAACAAATGTTCGGATTTTTGGTTCGGGTCTTGATAATTGGTCAAACCCAAAGTCAACTTTCCAAAATAATGAATGTTATGAGATAACTCAATAAAATTTAAGAAGAATTATCCAAGTATGTAGTTCTATAGTTTTATAACTAATAACGTCCATTAATCAAGTGTTCGGTTTTGTCGGTCCAACTTTGTTATAAGATCAAGTTGGATTCAAAATTCCAAGTACTTTAAGAAAATATTTAAAATCGGTTTATAAACTATTTTTATAGGAAACTACAAGTCCTGATAGCTAGAAACACACTTGTGTGTCTTATGTGAGTGAAAATCGGTTTAGTTCGGTTTTGTTCAGTTTCCATCTCGCAATAAGTTCATGGATGGTTGCTAGATGCCCAAATAACAAAGAACTTGTATAATAATTTAAAAATGATGATACTTAAGTTTTACAACAAAAAAGTTAACAATAAAGTCTTTAAAAAAAAGTTCTGTTTCGGTTCGGATCCGAAACCGTAAATCTAACAAAACTAAAATGATCGATACTGTAAATAGCTCTAAACCGTAAATCTAACAATAAGGATGTTTAAACAATTGTTTAAACATCTTTGTTAAATAGTTTTGTTAAATAATTGTTTCGGTTCGGATCTTTTTTTTAACAAAGATGTTTAAACAATTATTTAACAAAACTATTTATACTCTAACAATAAGGATGTTTAAACAATTATTTAACAAAACTAGTATACAAAGTTCGGTTTACGGTTTAGAGCTATTTACAGTTAAACCGAGGCTAGTCTCTTCGACCCCATAACCACGGAACTTCATTAATATGATATACAAACTAAAATGAGAAGAAGTTAAGCGTGGTTAATATGTATAAACATGTTATATAAGTATATATATATATCAAGGACTATGTAAGTCCTCCATGTAGCCTTGCCTTACGAGGCCCGACACTCCACCGACCGAGACCGGGGAAGTAACCACCAAAGGTAACAAGGGGTGTATATTATATATATGTTGTATATAAGACTATATAAGCTAATTAAAATGAAAGACATTACTCAGTTTGACTTTTAAAAGTCAAACCTTCATGAACAAAGAAAATAACCTTAAAAGAACTTGATTTTTGAGAGAGGAGTTGAATTATGAGCAGGGATGGATGAAGGAGGAGGTCTTGTATTTATATAGGGGGATTTAGAGGGTTTAACAAGTGAACGAGGGTGTAAAAATCGGATTGGATAATAGAGTGTAAAGAAGAAACAACAAACAAAGATGCTGCTGGTCTGTTTTTGATCGTGCCGCGCGATGGCTAGAGGGCTCCCCCATCGCGTATAGCGATGAGGTGGGCGGCCAAAATATTCAAACTTTCAAAAATGACAATTATGGCCCCTGAAGTTTGTTTTAAGCGTTTTTAAGGCGTTTTAAGGACCGAAAAGGATATTTTCTAGACCCAACAAGTGTAAAACAATATTGTAACATAAAATCCATCATTTTGATTATATCATAAGTTTCAGTTTACAAAACGGGTCGGTTTTCATGATAAACGGATACAAAACGAATACAAACAAGACCCGAAATTGACGAATGTCACACAATGTGATGTACAATCAAGATTGGATGAAAACATAGGTTATCAAGATAGAGAAAAATAAAAATTCTTTTAAATTTATGATATATGTTTGTTTGTTGACTTATTTGATTATGAATCTTTGTATTGAATATTTGGTTGTATTTGAATTTAACTTAATAGTTAATAAAATTTCCAATATTGCATAATAGTACCTTGAGAGCTGTGGGCAATCAGCTCACGCCCCGGCATTTTCGCCGTAGGTTGGAGTGTGACACCAATTATTGGTCACAAGCCTAAGCTCTAAGTCGGGGTGTGAGACGTTGGTATCAGATTCATCGGTTTTAGGGAATTAGGTATTTGACCAAAGTACCTAGGCTTTAACAAGTTTAGAATTTGATAAATAAGGATAAGATATAGTAGTACAAACTGTTATCTTAAATCCTATTAAATTCGAAAATAATATTCCCATCGACACCATGTCCAACAAATAATTATTCGTGTAAGCCAAGCAAGGTAATTGTCTGGATCTCAGCCTATACCGATAAACGTCTAATAACCTCGACGGAATTTTGTGGCATGATCTATTCTAAGAAAATGGAAAAGTAAAAGAAAGCAGTCAGAAGGAAATATTAATGCAAGCAAATCATTTGTAGACTCCACTTTGGATAAATTGGAGGTTTGGCATACCACCTACCCTGATTGAACCCAATATGAATGAAATCAAGGCTTGACCTAGTCGCTTTAGGAAGACTATTATGCAAATGTAAGTTCCATAAAGGATGATGTAACAACCATTTTAAAATAATAAACAATTATAATATTAAAAGATAACAATAACAATAAAAGAACAATAATACAAAGTAACAGAGTGACTAATAAAATTATTTCTTATTATATAGTTCAAGTATATAAAAATATTACAAATTTATGATAAAAATGTATCATAAATTTTATTCAAGAGTTCAAAAGTTAACATCACTACTAAATTATCATAGACTTTATGTGTATTATTATATTGTATAATGATTTTTAATAATAATGTATATAAGTATGAAATGGATAAGAAAGTCTCTACAATATGCCATGTTGTCAGAGACACTAACTTAAAACTAGTGATTTGTAATATCACTAATCCCACTCATGATATCTACACATTCTATTTGCATATGTATACATGCATATAAAACTTTGGGTCTTAAGTGAATTCAAAAGAAAGTATAGATTAACCAAATATTAAAAGGTGAGTAGTAGAAAGTGAGTTTTCATTGATGTAGTCGAGTTACCAGTAGTGATTCATAGATTGCTAAAAGAAAATAATATTAATCCTGTGTCACTCGTCAATTTCAGGTTAACTCCGATAACTCAAACTCCGTCAATTCAAACTTAAGATCACTTGATCTATAACGCACATCTCATTACATTTAAACTAGGGTTTAAATGACGCTTGACAATTACTACATGTGTAGTCTTTCGGGATTGCACCGAAACGCAAACGAGTTGACGCAAACCATTGGTGAATAAACGACAAATATCAAACAATAATTATGTGATAATTATTTGTTAGGCTTATGTGCTATTTGATAATATTGTTTAAAACACTAACTCAAGATGCAAACAAGTTACTTTAGGCTAGAAAAGTAATACTTAAAAGTTGAGGGACCTATGTGTAAAATATTATTATTATTATTATTATTATTATTATTATTATTATTATTATTATTATTATTATTATTAATAAAACCCTAACTCTCTTCCCTCTCTCTCACACCAGATCGGCAGCCACCCCTCCCCTCTCTCTTGCGATCGGCAGCCACACCAACACCCATATCACCTTCGTTTTGATCTTGTTCTTCATAATCGGAGTATCCCACACTCGTTTCTAAGCATCTCTCATCTTTCTCTTGGTTGTTTCTGCGTTTTTAAGGTATAAACATGAAACCCTAACTTGGTAAATCATGTATTAAGTGTTTATATGTTTGATTTTGATTAGAGGATGATTGATTATGCGTTGGTTATTGATTGTGATGATAATATGTGATTTTGAACGGTGAAAGATTGTTAAATCATTGAATGTTTGTAAACCCTAGAGGGTTACTACTGAGTTTTGTGATTAATTATGTTTATGCATGTTGGAGTTATGTCGTATGCTTAGGATGCATGTTAAACGATTGTTTGTGCTTGCTGAGTTTTGTCAGCAGAGATTGTTAAACTTGAATGACATATAACTTGTTAAATATAAAAGCAAACTGAGCTAATTATGAGTCTAAAAGGTAGTACTCTGAGTCTAGTTTCCAGAAAACCCAACCACACCTAATTTGGAGGTGATTTGGTTGCTCAAACAATTTAAATATTATTAAAGGTCAAAACTGGTACTGGACAGATTGTAAGTTATGTTTAGACAACTGTAACTAAATGTTAATGTGGAAATTGGTCGAGGTTGTTAACACTACAAGGTGCTATGTTGAGTTTAGTTTCTATGAAGTCCAAAATTGTAATTTTTGGACGAGTGAAAGTTAACTTTTATTATTTTACAAAAAACTGAAGTGCAATTCTGAAATGTGAGACCTGCTGTTAGGTTGTTTTGTAATTATCATATCTCATGAACTACAAGACCAAATGGGTTGGTTCCACTTCTGGAAGTTAACTTGTTGAGTTAAGAACCAAACTCAATTTGTCTTGCATTAGTTGGATTTTTCATTTAACGGGAATAACAAATAACATTCTGTTGCGCATGATTTTGACTGCTGTGAGTTTGCTTTAATATTTTGATCATTGTGAGAAATCTATGTGGAATAAAAATACAATAAAATATGTTCTGGAAACCTAACTCATGTATGCTTTTGTGACGATTTTTGGTGAATTAATTGAGATGCTATGATCTGTTGAATAGAGTAATATTTCAAGTAGAATTCTGTCTTGATGAAACTAGCTGCTGAACTTTGTGAAAATACATGAAACGTGCTAATTGCTAGATAATTGTTATGTTTTGACCAAATTGCACTTGCGGGAATAATTGCTAGAAATGTACACTATTAATACTTCACACGTAAATAGTTGTTCACACATGTAACGTATCACAAATGTGTTCGTTGAGACACACACAATTCACAAACGAAACACGAAACGTATCTTGTGTATAGGTATTATGTGCCGAGTCTAGAGACTCGATAATAGTTCCAACACTTAGAAAATCTCCTTGTTGTTTTAGAACGCTAGTGAGGGTTTTCTGTGACGCGCATCACTTGGGTGACTTGTTTTTGGAATTCTTTGCAAACAGTGAGTTTCACGTTCACCTTTTTAACTCTTTTAAACGCTTTTCACTTGGGGGAGAATACATACTCCGAAACGCTTTTAGATTTTGTTATTAGATTATATATCACTTGTAAAGGCTAAGTGGCAAACGAAACAACTGAAGTCCTACACATCGAACCGTTTAGTATTGGATAATAGCGAGTCACTGTTGAGTAGTACTACTGGGATTGACAAACCCCACCCAACGCTAAGCTCGACTGGAGGTCGAGTGGGTGTAATTTTGGCTAACACATTACCATGGTCGGGATAGACCTGGTGGCAAGGCACATGATAAACAGTCAGCTTCGGTGTCGAACACTTAGTAATACTTGCTTTATAGGCTAGCTACCTATAGATATATAATTGATTTAACACTATCTGGTAACGCTAAACGCAAAACGCAAAACGCAAAACGCTAAACGCTTTATTTTATATAAACTTGTGAACTCACCAACCTCGTGTTGACACTTTTAGTATGTTATTCTCAGGTAGCCGAGGCGGGCGCGCGGTATAGGATCATGCATTAATTTGAACGTTACTGTTTATACAAACTTGTTTTAAACTATTGTTATTGGGTTTTAAGTCGTCCTGCGTGACGCAACGCTTGGCTTATGGTTTTACGCTTCCGCACTTATTTACACTTAAATGTTTTCGTGGTTTGAAAACTTTATTTATGGTTTGATTATAACTAATGATTCCGATCCTGTTAGTTCACACCCTCTGACAGTAAAACTCCGTTAGTGGTTTTTGAGGGTGTGACAGATTGGTATCAGAGCCATTGGTTCTAGCGAACTAGAAATTGCATGCATACTAGACTATAACCGCAACGACCCATTAGTTATAATTTTACGCACTTCATATATAGTTTGTGTAGTCTATCGTTATCTTATCTCTTTACATCATTCACTCATACGCGCGCATACACGACTTACCTGTAGGGATGTCGACGCTACCATCATCATCATCCGATCAGATGACTCATGCTCATGGAAAGGAACCGCAGCTACCTACCTCATCGCCACCACCGAGTAGTCCCGGAACTGGAAGCCCCTGCACCGAAGAGGTATCGCCTGTCTAGAGGCATGTACGACGACAACGTTAGCTGGAATTGGTACCCGAGTCTGATCAGACGTATGGTCTATCGCGAACAAGTTCCCCCGCTACCCCACCCGAGTCGTCCTGCTTACCCCAACACCCTACCACCCATAACTGAACCTGTAGAGCGAGTTCTCGCGGCTGTTGTCTCTTGTTTAGAACGTGACGTGGGTTTTATGCGCTCGGCGAGAGCGGACATTCCCGGATTGATAAGAGATGGAACCGAGGCTAGGGAGGAAATTTCCTGCCTGAAAACGACTATGAAGGGAATGCAAGATGCTAATGATCAACAGATGAAGATTATGAGGAAAATGCAAGCGGAGATGATAGACTTGCAAAAGCAACTCCAAGTGGCAAGGACCCGGACAGAGATAGCACTAGAGCGTTGCGATGTCTTACAGATGGAAATTGCTCAGAACGCAGCCGAACCTGAGGCAGAGCCTGAAGAGGAACCCGAAGAAGATCCCGAAGAGGAGCCTGAGGAGGATCCTGTGGAGGAACCCGAAGAGGAACCGGAGGAAGAACCGGCTGAGCCAGAGGCACACTCAGAGGTGTCCTCAGACGATGACATCTAAGGATGATAACACCTAGATGGAAGAGTTGTCTCCATCCAAACTATTATTTTCTATGATTTTAAGGATTGGTTTTAAATACTTTGTAGCGAATACAATGGTTTTAATCATGAATTATTATTTGGATTATTATATGGTTGTGATGTGATGTTTGCTTCTTTTACATTTCTTTCTTACCTATCTTTTTATTACATGTATGGTGTGTTGTATATGAAACCGAAAATTCATGTCAAACATTTTATGTTGTGATTCTAGGAAATGGCTGGAAGAAACGCTGGGCACGGTCACGGTAACATCAACTTAACCGCAGCAGAACTCCAAACCCTGTTGAATGACCATGCGGCGGTAGCTCTAGCCGCACATGTTCAGAATCAAGTTGGAGGTCCAACTGGAACGTGTACTTTCAAGAACTACCTGGATTGCAAGCCCAATTTGTTTAAGGGCACTGAGGGAGTCATAGGTTTCCTGCGTTGGGCTGAGAAGGCTGAATCAGCGTTTGAGATGTGTAATTGTCAACCTGCCAGTAGGGTCAAATTTGCTGCTGGAACACTGGAAGGTTCTGCTCTTACTTAGTGGAACTCAAATGTGCAAATTCTTGGATTGGAATTGGCAAACGCTATGAACTGGGAAGACGATGACGGGTGGTTATGTTGAGTGGTTTCGCGGTGGTAGCGGGTGGTTTGGTGTTTAACAGAGATGGTGGGTGTGGTGGTGGGAGGTGGAGAAACGTGAATGGTGGTGTCGCGTTGATGACGAATGAAATAAAGGTGGCGGAGACCCGGTGGAGATGAAGATACAGCAAGTAACCGTGGTGGTGGTTCAGTGACCAACTTTGTTAGATTTTGATACGAACATATAAGAGAGCTAGAGAGCCATGAAGAAAGCAAACAAAGGAGTGTAACGTAGGAGAGGGGATGCGAAGAACGGTCACTATCATGGTATTTATAGTAACATAAGAAGCTTCTAGTGATGCAAACACTATTAAGAATGAGTGGTGAGGATTTACCATTATATTTTTTTCTACTGCAATAAACAAATGTGTGTTGACATCATTTTTCCTTTTTGTCTTATTGTTCAATAATTGATACACTAGTTCATATTTTTTTTCAACATACACACGCATGCAGACTTATTTCCAATTTATTCATGTCTTGGTTATTATTATAATAATAATTATTATAAAAACAAATAAATAATAATTTTTTTTTCTTAGTATTACAACTATTATCCCCTAAAAAAATTTCGTCCTAGAAATTTGTATATCAGAATACGGATCCTTTCAGATGTAACAAAACAGTGGTTTCGTAACAGAGACCGACGATATACACCAATTTACACATTAGGATTCCCATTAGAGCACATTTGTACTTGTAATTCACAATTACCACGCGTCCGTAATTGTCAATTACCGTACAACCATGCCCTAATAGCTTCCTAGAATGTATCTTAATGTCATATGGAAGTTGACGGAGAAGGGATCAGATAACAGAGCAACTATTGGTACTCATACCACAATTCAGAGACATATCATAGTATATATATAGTCACATAAGTGGTGTAAATAACTTAAAATAACCATATAATTTAGAAACTTTCACAGATCGGAGGTAATTTTTACAGTTACCTGGACTAAAGGTTCTATCACTCGAACAAATTCGGATATTCAGAACGAACTGACTCTTCAGTTTACCATGTAGCTTCACGCTCGGAGTGGTTCTTCCATAGAACCTTAACAAAAGGAATTACTTTTCTACGCATAACTCTTTCTTGTCGATCCAGAATTGCTTCGGTTTCCTCTTCATACGAGAGATCTTCATGGATCTTATGTAATGGATAAGTAATGACGTGAAGCGGATGGTAATTATATCCTCTCAACAAGGACACATGAAACACGTTATGAACATGTGAAAGTTGTGGCGGTAATACCAAACGATACGAAACTTCTCCAATTCTCTCGAGAATCTCAAATGGCCCAATATAGCGAGGGCTAAGTTTTACATTCATACTGAATCTACGAACACCACGACAAGGTGATACTTTCAGAAACACGTGATCGCTGACTTGAAATTCAACTGTCCGCTGGTGCTGATCTGCATAACTCTTTTGTCGGCTTTGAGCTTCTTTCAATTTTTCCCGAGCGACAACGACTTTCTAGTTTGTAATTTGAACTAACTCGGGTCCTTCAATGATCTTTTCTTCTACTTCTTCCCAACATGTTGGTGCTTGACACTTTCGACCGTATAAAAGCTCGAACGGAGCCATGCCAATGCTTGCTTGCCAACTATTGTTGTAAGCAAACTCAACAAGGCATAAATATTCGTCCCAGTTACCCGTCCACTCAAGTGCACATGCACGAAGCATATCTTCTAAAGTCTGAATTGTACGTTCGGATTGACCTTCTGTCTAAGGATGGAAAGCGGTACTAAATTTCAAACGTGTACCCCAAGCTGTTTGGGAGCCTTTCCAAAAACGTGAAGTGAATCGTGGATCTCTATCCAAAACGATCGAAGATGGAGTACCATGAAGTCGAATAATTTCCTAAAGGAATACTTCGGATAACTTACTCACCGGAAATTTTTCTTGAATAGGTAAGAAGTGTGCTGATTTAGATAGTCTGTTAACAACTACCCATATAGTATCATTTTTCTTAAAAGTCTTCGGCAAACCCGTAACAAAATCCATCGAAATCTCATCCCACTTCCATACGGGAATTTCCAACGGCTGCAATCAACCACTAGCACGCTGGTGCTCAATCTTTACTTGTTGACAAGTGAGACATCTACTTACGTATCTAGTAACGTCTTCCTTCATGCCGCTCCACCAAAAGTTTTGACGTAAGTCTCGATACATCTTCGTAGATCCTGGGTGAATAGAGAATGGTGAGCTATGTGCCTCAGCTAGTAATGACTCACGGAGAGCGGAATCATCTGGCACACACAATCTTTTTCCACACCAAATCACACCATGCTCATCCATTCGGAATTCTGACTGTTTTCCTACCTCGAGGTTTTGCACTATCGCCCATAATTCGCCATCATACCCTTGTGCATCTTTAATCTGAGAGATTAGGTCAGGCTCGATTTGCATTCTAGCTAGGTAACCGTTAGAATCACCATCATGAATACCGATACCCAATCTATCCAGATCATAGATTATACGAGGGTGGATTTGAAGACAAGATACGGTACCAAAACTCTTTCTACTCAACGCGTCAGCTACTACATTAGCTTTTCCCGGATGGTACTGAATATTTGCTTCATAGTATTTTAAGAGTTCTAACCATCTTCGTTGCCTCATATTTAGTTCTTTTTGCGTAAATATATACTTGAGGCTTTTATGGTAAGTGAATATGTCACAAGTCTCGCCGTAGAGATAATGACGCCAAATTTTCAACGCGAAGACTACGGTGGCTAACTCCAAGTCATGCGTTGGATAATTAACTTCATAAGGCTTTAACTGACGCGAGGCATATGCAATCACTTTACCATGTTGCATCATCACGCAACCAAGTCCTTTCTTTGAAGCATCACTGTAGATTTGGAAGCCTCGTGATCCAGAAGGCAGAGTAAGTATCAGAGCAGATACTAGTCGTTTCTTCAATTCTATAAAACTCTTTTCTCGCTCCTCATTCCAGGAATACTTTACTCCTTTCCTCAACAACTGCGTAAGGGGTGAGGCAATGACGGAAAATCCTTCTACAAATCTTCGATAGTATCCAGCCAGGCCGAAGAAACTTCGAACTTCCGTGGCAGAAGTGGGTCTAGGCCAATTTGTAATTGCCTCAATCTAGGCAGGGTCCATCTTCATCCCTTCCGCGGATACTATATGACCAAGGAATGCAACTTGGTTGAGCCAAAAGTCACATTTTGAAAACTTTGTATACAACGTTTTTCGTCGCAACGTCGCAAGCACTTTATGCAAGTGTTCCTCATGCTCTTCTTTAATTCTAGAATATACTAAGATATCGTCAATGAAAACAATAACGAATTTATCCAAGAACTCTTGAAATACTCGGTTCATCAAGTCCATAAAAACTGCAGGAGCATTGGTTAGCCCAAAATGCATAACCAAAAACTCGTAATGACCATAGTGAGTACGAAAAGCAGTTTTAGGAACATCCTCGTTCTTGATCTTCAATTGATGATAACCTGACCTCAGATCAATTTTTGAGAAGAACTGAGCGCCCTGAAGTTGGTCGAAAAGGTCATCGATACGAGGTAGAGGGTACCGATTTCTAATGGTAATCTTATTCAACTCGCGGTAGTCAATACATAAACGCATGCTACCATCCTTCTTCTTTACAAACAAAATCGGTGCACCCCATGGTGAGAAACTTGGTCTTATGAATCCCAATTCTAGCATTTCTTGCAATTTCTCCTTTAGTTCCTTTAATTCTAACGGAGCCATACGGTATGGTGCTTTTGAAATCGGCTCGGCGCTAGGGATTAAATCGATAGTGAACTCAATCTCACGATCAGGTGGTAGTCCTCGTAGCTCTTCCGGAAATACATCAGGGTACAAGCAAACAACAGGATGACTATCAATGCCTTTTTGGACAACATAGGTATCTTTAATCGAGGCTAAGAATCTAGCACAACCATGCGATATAAGCTTACGAGCTTTGAGCACGGAAATAATCTTAAGAGTCTTGTGGGGTATAATACCCTGATAGACAAGTTTAAGACAACTAAGATCACCAAAAACGGCACATTTAGAATAACAATCAATAGTCACACGATGACGGGTTAACCAATCCATTCCAAGGATAACATCAAAGTCAGACATATGCATCGGAAATAGATCCGCGTTACACATGACGGATTCAATATGGATTGGACAATCTTTATAAATGTGAGTGATTACGATCGAATTCTCCATCAGAGTGGAAATAGTTAGAGTGGGATATATCGGGGTTGGTCTAATCGATAGGTACTTAGTAAACAACAGAGAAACTATAGAGTGTGTTGCACCCATATCAAATAACACATAGATGCTATGTTCACCAAGCTGAAGGGTTCAAGATACAGTACCTTGGATATTAGCAGCATCAGTAGCAGAAAGTGCGAACACTCTTCCCCTAGTGTTTGGTGGTGCAACTTTTCCTCCAGTAATATTCTTAGTTTCTGGTTTAGGACAATCTTTAATCATATGCCCCATCTGGCCACACCTGAAACATCTTCCAATAGCTCTATGAGACACGCCCCCATGTTTCTTGCCACAAATGTTACATGTAGAGCTTGTGGTTTGGTTTGGGCTTCCATATTGATTCAGTGGTTGAGCTCTAATCGGTCCTGTATACGGCTGAATCTGATTATGAGCGGGTTTATGGTTTTGGGTTTTAGGTTGCCATGGACGTGCTTGATTTCCAAGGCTTCGATTTGCTTGAACCCTACGGTCCTGATGTTTTCTAACGGTAGAGGATGATTGGACCATAGCCAGCTTGGGTTGCCCGTCTCGATCTCTTTTCTTATTTTCCCAGTTCGAGACAAGAATTCTTTCCTCTCGAATTCAAAGGTCTTAATGGCATCACCTACCTCGGTAAGGTCTTTGAACTTCATAAACATGATTGACATTCGAATGGGATCACAGACTGCCCATTTACATTTTTCTGCCTGCACTTGTGCTAAGCCTACTGCACTTCCGACAATACCAGCCAATCTTGAGAATCGAGTCATAAACTCTGAAGCTGGTTCATCATCCCTCTGTCGTATAACATCATACTCCCTTCCGTAGGCTTCTCTGTCAGCTGTAGAGAAATACTTCTCATAAAAGAGGGTATAAAAGTCAGCCCATGAAAGAGTAGCAGCATAAGTGTCTCCTCCTTTGACTTGCTTATGGCCTTCCCACCAAGTTTGTGCATCATCTTCTAGTTTGTAGGTGGCTAATCTGACTTTGTACTGATCCGCAACTCCTAATACTTCAAAGATCTTCTCAATGTGTGCTATCCAGTTTCATGCTTCCAAAGGAGTAGCAGCATGACTAAAAGATCTGGGCTTTTGTTTTTGGATCTCTGGAGCCACACATGGATGCCTTCAGCAGTGGCATTCTCATCAATCACAACTCCATAATTAGGAGTAACATTAGCGTGTCCTTCAGAACGAGTTTGTTGCATAACTGCCTCCACGGTTTGTGCAACAAGGTTCGGGAGTAGTTCAGCAAAAGCTTGATTAATAGCAGAAACCATATTTTGATCAACCGGAGTTTCATTCGAAGCCGAATCATTAGTCGCGTGAGTGGTTTTGCGAGTTTAACGACGAGGCGGCATCTAAAAAGATGTCAATAGGGTTAGAATATAAATTGGAAGGAGAACAAATAAAGATACCTAATGAGGTTCCTAACCTATTAGAATTAAACCTAAATGTCTACCCAATCCTCATAGGTTTTAATTACTAACGCTTAGATTTTCTACAGGAAAGAGCCTTTGCTCTGATACCATAGCTGTAACACCCCAACCCGGATAGGCTGACGTGTCACAATGTACGGAGGTATACAGAGACGAAAGACATAATTCCATTACTTCATTAGATTCAAAAGTACATACTACTGATGGTTCAGATACTAAGTCCAAAATACATATTATTCAAATGACATAAGCTTAACACACATCTTCATATTTTTCCTAAGTTTTAAGCTTCTCTCTTGATCCCGCCCAAAGTATCCTGTGAACCTGAAGTGTAAAAAGATTTACGGAATGAGCCGAATGCCCAGTACGGAATATTAAGGCTCAAAAGCAAGTAATAATCAACTGAATCACAATATATGATAACATATGGCTAATTAAAATAATATTACTGAATAACTGAACTGAAACATATAATACGGATGTACCCATAAGCATAACTGAGTCTGATAATATGTGACGACATACAGGGGGGCCACTCCTCTATGTCAATCACCCGAAATGGCGTAAGTTGGCATACCCACAACCATTTCCTGAAACTGAATCTGAAAAACTGAACTAGGATATATCCGTACGCCTCCTAATAGCTATGTACCACACATGTACTTAAGAGACGCCGTGAACTGATCTCTCCGTCACAGAAGGAGCACATAACATCGATGCCACAATGTTATGCCCGTGGGACACTCCACGGGAAGCGAGTGCGCAGGGTAACAGAGTACAAATAATCTGAGTTATACGGTAACAATTCATATCTTAACAAAGGAATATGCGATAATGAGTACAATTTAATAATAAATATATCACACGCTAACAAGTCAAATAACAAATCATAATCTGAACATGAATCGAACGGACGACCAAATGAATTGAGGTGTCAAAGACGTTAGGAGTTCCAAAGGTATATAATATCAAAGGGTTTATAACAATCGAATATGATAACAATATGGAGGGGGTATAGGATCCGTACCTTGATTGTTGATTAGTTATCTTACAGAGATATGTAATATAAATGATGCTCTTTTAAATCAACCTACATTGTATACATGTAGCTCATAAGTTCGTGTAAAGTTTAACAAGTTAAAGTCGAATTTTATCTTATATATATAGAAAGATATAGTCATTTTATTAAGAAAATAAGTATTATTTAACGAGGTCAATGTCTCTTATATATATATTTTAACGAATATTATTCAAATGTAAAAAGAAAATATGATTATGGATGAATATCAAACATGGTTTTAAAAAAAAATAGTTTGTCATGGGTGGGGGTTGAACTCGTGACCAGCAATTTATTTTTTTGAAACAGTTAAACAAATCAGTTAAAGGAGCTGTTAAGCAATTAAAAAAAATGATTGCTGCCTACGGGTTTCGAACATGCATCTGTACTATTGCAATCCAACAACATAACCAACAACCAACAACCAGTTTTTGAATATAACTTTAGAAACTGTTAGTTATATACTTAAAGTGAGCTGAGAATCTTAAAAAGAAAATAGATGCAGCAAGGGGGTTTCGAACCCTGTACCTGTAGTTTAAAACTGAAGCATCTTATCCAGTGGAGCTTATGAGTTTCCATGTTTACTATTCAGATTTAATTCCTTTATTCACTATTTTTGTTTTATCATCTTTAACATGCTAACTCATCATAACATAAGCTACATGGCCATATTGTAAACCTTTTTGTTTTATGTCATGAATCATGTTTTAACTTATCTTGATGATTTTTATAGGTTCACGTTCGGGTTACCTTTGTTGGACTCGCGATACGGTGGCAAAGATACTTCCCGAAAAGACGCGAACGGTGACGGCGGTGATCCTTTCAAACAACCGATGGTTCTCCGATCGTTGGTGGTGGTAAACAGAAAATGCAAGCAGGTAGTGGCGTCTTAGTTCATGGTTTGGAGGTTTGGATGAGGATTCGAGAGTGTAGAGACGATGACGGGTGGTTACATTGAGTAGTTTCGCGGTGGTAGCGGGTGGTTTGGTGTTTAACAGAGATGGTGGGTTTGGTGGTGGGAGGTGGAGAAATGTGAATGGTGGTGTCGCGTTGATGACGAATGAAATAAAGGTGGTGGAGACCCGGTGGAGATGAAGACACGGCAAGTAACCGTGGTGGTGGTTCAGTGACCAACTTTGTCATATTTTGATACGAACATATAAGAGGGCTAGAGAGCCATGAAGAAAGCAAACAAAGGAGTGTAACGTAGGAGATGGGATGCGAAGAACGATCACTATCATGGTATTTATAGTAACATAAGAAGCTTCTAGTGATGCAAACACTATGAAGAATGAGTGGTGAGGATTTACCATATATTTTTTTCTACTGTAATAAGCAAATGTGTGTTGACATCATTTTTCCTTTTTGTCTTATTGTTCAATAATTGATACACTAGTTCATATTTTTTTCAACATACACACGCATGCAGACTTATTTCCATTTTATTCATGTCTTGGTTATTATTATTATAAAAACAAATAAATAATAAACTTTTTTTTCTTAGTATTACAATTCAGTTAATGAAATCATGCTACTACATCTATCTATTTGTGTTTCAACTACAATTGTTCATCCTATTATTGATTGTTAATCGAATCGAACTCTCCACATACGTCCATTAGATCTTTCAAGAGTCAATACATGTTGTATGATCGATCCTGTATCCAAGCTCGTTTATTCACCATTCGACCCCCTTCCGCACCGGGTTTCGGATCTCACAGACAAAGAGAAAAGGGAAGTATAACTAAGACAATTCAAATCAAATTTTGATGAAATTAAAGAGTTCATCAAGAATTATGACAATATCATAGTAAACAATGAAGGAGAATTTGATTTTTCTGAAACAAAATTCAATGAAACTAAATATGAATCATCTAATCAACACGAGTTGAAAGATACAAGCATTGAAGTTGAATCAAGTGAGATTGCTAAAAGTGTTTCAAGCAATGAAAGCACCCACGGTTATAGTTTCTGCAGTTGCAAGAGTTCCAAGAAAAGTTTAAAGAATTTACTGAGAAAAGGGGTTAAAAGTGAGAAAGAAAAATTCACATTCTTCAGATTCAATGAAAAAGAAGTCTGGTGAATTATCTAAGAACAAGAAGTCTGATGAAATATCAAAGTATATTTTCATCCTATTTATCCTGTGTATTCCAACCATGAGTTTTTTGATATTTGTGGAGATCCTCAATATTTTCCCAAAAAAATAGGTAGACCAAGTTCTACTTGGTATGCTAAGAGCAGTGGCAAATACACACAACCTCAAGTAGTGATGTTTAGTTTAGGAAGTATGAATCAAAAGAATGAAAATATTGATATCTATGCTCCAATTCATATTGATCTTGATAAGTGTCTTACTCATACAAAAACAATATGAGTAGACCTTCCCGGACTTAGTGAAAAGTTCATGAATAATGAACAATATGATGATTTGAAGTCTTTTTGCAAAATCTGGTGCAAGGTATGATGTTTATGGACATCATACAGACTCCTGCTAGCACAAGATCAAGTCACAATCTCTTGAAGTTCCTGATTAAATTATGTTTGGGATAGACTTTGGCAACAACAAGAAAAGATACAATGCCTATCTTAACAAAGAAAAGGTGGTGGATGAATCAAATGTTAAGAAAGTTAAAGAGGTTAAAGCAAAAAGTATGGTCAAGAAAAGTTATGCCAAGCCACAAAAACTGAAACACCAAGTGAGAAAAGTTTTGAAAAATCTTATTAATCAGTCTTGAAAAAGGAACCAAAAGCAAAACCAACAAAGAGAAGGTATTCTGGAAATTTGAATGGGGATGGGAAATTTTTATTAAGTTTGGTAATGAATCCAGAGGTTTCTTGTGGAAAACAAATGATGAGACTCCAAAGATTCTCTTAGAGATTTGGTAATCAATCGTTGAAGAATGTTTGAATGATGTCTTGAACAAAGATGTCAATGTTGAAAATGGTTATGATAGTGAGGACTCATGTGAGATTGTTTATGAGGATGATTATCCTAGAAAGCCTGTTATCATTGTAACTAAGGGAGTAAAAGCCTCTTTGGCTTGTGATTCTCTCCACAACTAATCATTTATTTTTATTTTTATTGTGCAGGAACAATCCACATATTTGAATGAAATTCGGTACATGAACAATGGATGTCCTAGGCACATGACTTGGGGAAAAAGGACATTGGTGAATTATGAAGAGAACGATGAAGGAGCATTTGTATTTGGAAGTAATGAAAATGGGGGAAAATTCTTGGAAAGGGTATACAAACAAATGGCAAGGTGTCATTTAACAATGTTTATTATGTTCAACGATTTAAATACAACTTGTTGAGCATTTCAAAAGTTTGTGATAAGGGTTATAAAGTTGGGTTTGATGATACAAACTATTTTATTTTGAAACTAGAATTTGTCATTCCTCCACACATGATAATCATGATGGCGCCTAGCAATGGAAACTTCTATGAGCTAAGAATGAAATATGTTGTTTATTTAGGTGGTAATGCGTTGTTTCTAAGGCTACTAACAATGAAACAAAACTTTGGCACAGGAAATTGTGGCATTTTAATCTATAGAACATGGACAAACTAGTTAAATGTGAACATGCAATTGGTTTACCCCATAAGGGATTTCAAGCTAGATAACAACTGTTCCACATGCATGATGTGAAAACAACACAAATGATCACAGAAGAAAAAGTTGGTTAACTTAATTCATCAAGTGCTTGAAATGATTCATATGGATCTTTTTGGTCATGTGAGTGTTCTAAGTATTGGAAAGAAGAGAATTTTTACTTGTTGTCATTGATGATTTCTCAAGCTTTACATGGGTATATTTTCTCCCAACAAAGGATGAAGCTGCTGAGTTGATCAAGGGATGTGTAACCATAATGGAAAATCAATTGGAGAATAGAGTCAAAGTGTAGTGACATTGGTACAAATTTCAAGAATGGGTTGATTTTTGAGTTTTGCAATTAAGAAGGAGTATTACCACCTTTCAGTGCTCCTAGAACCGCACAGTAGAATGGTGTTGTAGAAAGAAGTAATATGACACTTATTGTAGCTGAAAGCACCATGATTGCAGATGCCTATCTATTTGTCTCCTATTGGGGTGAAGCTACAAACACAACTTGTTATGTTCAAAACAAGGTGTTCCTCAATAAAAGTCATAACAAAACCGTTATGAGATTTTTTCAACAGAAAACCCTATATCAAGTTCCTTAAGCCTTTTGGCTGCAAATCTTCTTTATTGAATACAACAGATTATCTGAACAAATTTTCACAAGCAAAGGCATATAAAGTATATGTGAAAAATCATTTAAGTGTGGTTGAGACATCTGACATAGTGTTCAATGACAACCAATTCATACAGTTAATGGTCCAAGTTGGTTCTTTGACCTTGAGAATCTCATCAAGTCTTTCAAAATCTAACCTAACGACATTGAAGCAAGTGCATATCAAACTAGCTTTCCTTATGCAACTAATGAAGTGAAATTAGATTTGTACATACTATGGTCTAAAGTTGATAATGAAGGAAATGAGTTTGATTTTTTGTTGAAAAAATCTGTTGAAGGTGAAGATGTTATTGGGGAAGCTGGAAATTTTGAAAAAACCCTTGGTGTAACCATTGAAGTTCCTGTTCGTGAAGAACATGAAGAAGATACTCCCACCACCATATTTGAAGCTTTGTTCAACGAGGACAATTCTTTTGCCTCATCAATTTCAGCTAAAACAACTTAAAATCCAGAGTTCGATACTTCCAACCTTGTTCCTAAAATCACCACTAGTATTATTTTTGAAACAACTGCTACACAAAGAAATCATCCTATTGATAACATTATTGAATTATTCAAGTGGATCTGAAACTGCTAACATCTGCTTATTTTATTGTTTTGAATTCCATGTTGAATCAAAGAACATTGAATAAGCATTGAAAGACAACAGCTGGGTGAAAGCTATAAATACGTTATACGAGCCAAGATCTAATCGCTAAGACGATACATCAATCTGATACACGAAACGATACTTTAAACGAATACCTTAATATACTTGGTGAATACATGAATGATGAATACATTAGGTCAAGAGAAAATACAGCATGGTAACGGTACCTTTATAAATTAAACACGGATCTCTACCTAATGTGAATAGGAACTGCCTTTATATAGGCCTTGGCCCCATTTGTTAGCATCTCTAAAGAATGGGGTATTCCCATCACGAGCTCCTATTCATTATATCTCTTTAAAGAATGGGGATTAACTTAACGAATGAGCATCCATTCATTATATCGCCATAATGAATGGGCTCCTAACTTAACGAATAGCTTAGTCTGTAATGAATGGACCCATTCGCTATACAATCCACAGTGAATGGCCATATTACATTAAGGCGGGAATTGTCCTAAAGTAGCCATAGCGTTGATTGCTCTCCTTGTTCTATTCTATGGGCGACTAAAGAATGTTTTACTAAAATACTCTTTTTTTAACCAATAACGAATGAGTCTCAAAGAACAAATGGGTCTTCAGTCGTTATGCCATACGTTAATCTGATCACCATTCGTTAATCAGTCTCTCATTCGTCAAAATAGTGTCCTCATATGATAACAATGTGTTGTCATTCGCTGCAATTGTACCAATGAGTCGAATTCGTTATAAATAACACCCCTCATTCGTTATAACCATCATCATACATTAAACTTAGTCCACATTCGTTATACCCATTCACGAATGGCCTTCATACTTTAAGATAGTCACATTCGTTTGATCCAATAACGAGTGAGCCCACATTTGTTTGATCTGATAATGAACTAGTCCACATTCGTTAGACCCAATAACTTAAAACACATTCGTTAATCTCATTAACTAATAGACTTCATACATTAACGAATGGCCTCATTTGTTGGTAACTCGAAACAAATGGGTACAGTAAATTAACGAATGAGTCACTAAATTAGTTATTGTCCCCCGGATTAACGTGTTTCGCCGAAACATTAAGTTAGATCGCCGGACAAACGGTTATCTTCATCGGAAAACTCATAATCAAGCTTCATCAATGGTGGATGATCATCAAAACTCATTCAAATCTTTATATTATCATCCCAAATTCACCATGAAGCTTTGAAAATACATTACGAGCCTGATTCAAACATCTATTTCATCAAAATCAATCTGAATCACCATCTATTATATAAAACCACTTCTTTAAGCTTCATCAATGTCTATCAATGGCGGATCACTAAATTCAATAAATTAAACCACCAAAATACACAGAAGGCTTTGGATTTCACATAAACACAAATAATACATAAATTCTAACATTTAATCACTGATTTGATCCAAATATGAAGAACAACATCTCGATCAGAATTTTGCAGCGATTTGATGTATCACGAGCAGCCGTCTCCTCTAATAACAGTTGTAAATACGTTATACGAGCCAAGATCTAGCCGATAACACGATACATCAATCCGGTACACAAAATGATACTATAAACGAATACTTTAACATACTTTATGGTAAATACATTAATGATAAATACAATATGTCTAGAGTGAATCCGACATGGTAACAGTACCTTGATAATTAAGCACGGATCTCTACATAATGTGAATAGGAACTGCCTATATATAGGCCTAGGCCCCATTCGTTAGCATCTCTAATGAATGGGGTATTCTCATCACGAATGAGCTCTTATTCATTATATCTCTATGACGAATGGGGAATAACTTAACGAATGAGAAACCATTCATTATATCTCCATAACGAATGGGCTCCTAGCTTAATGAATAGCCTAGTCTTTAACGAATGGACCTACTCTCTATACAATCCATTACGAATGACCATATTGCATTAAACATAAAGACTAGACTATCTCTATCTTATTCGATCGACTATGGACAACAAGTCATGCACTTACAAAAGCTATGTGTGGCATCTAATCCATGTTCAACCTTAATTTTGATATTAAAATATATACCAAAATTTGAAAATGTGTTCAATCATTAAAAGTTTGCGACCAAGCAGTAGGAGGTTGAAGTCAATTTGGGGTGATCTAGAGAAAGCTAAATAAGATTCGAGAAGAGATAGGAGACATCATAAGTCCAAAAGTGGGGTCCATTAACTCTAATGCATAAATTGAACCTTAATCATATCATTGATGCAATGAAATTTATTCTAAGTTAAGAAATACCTGATATTAACCTGCCTTATATGTCATAATAATACAAAGATTGAAATAGTGTAAAGTGATTTAGACAGTATGATTTCATGTTCAGATCTTTCAAAAAATATGTTTCGTTTAATAAACAGAAATTTATCTCATTTTACCAAGGTGTATAAGCTTTAAAACACCAAAGTGTCAAAATTTTCTCTACATAACCAGTTCGAGTTAAGTTTAATAAGCTTCTTTGTCTTTGTTTGTTTTGATGCTTAAAATTGTTATATTTTTACATATTTTGCTGTTCCAACATGATTTCGGTGTTTCTAAGTGTGTTCGAGCAAACTTGTGTTCTTATTTTACTATCTTAAATGTTTCGAGTATACTATGTCGATTGAGAGCATACTTTTTTCTTTTGAGCATACTGATTATGCATTCGAGTAAAGTGAGTATTCATATGGTTATTACATCTTGTCTCTGTATTCGAGCATAGTTAGTAAGAATGCGATCAAACTTTATGATTTATATGTTTCGAGATGCTTTTAGGAACATTCTAAGTCATTATCATTAGGAAGTTAATTGATATCGAGTAAGGTAGTGTGCTTGATGAATTTTACTTGGTTGTCATACTTGTAATTTGTTTCACGAGTAACCTTGTATATTCAAGTATTCTAGCTTCAATCTACACTTAGTTTATATTCTAAGACTTATGTTTGATTCAGCATTCTTGATCTTTATTCCCCGAACATGTTTGTGATCTTTATTTCGAGTGTACTTGAGCATAACTTTGCTTGGCAATTTGCTCGAGCATAGTTACTGTTTGTGTTTAAATAACTTTTAGAGTATTTTTGTTTCTTTCTTGTGCATAACGACAAATTCTTTTGAAATGCACTACCATAAAATCGTTTTGTATAAAAGGAGGACATAACATTTTTCCAAACACTATACCCTCTCTTCCACAATACGATTGCTTGCTCGTGCCCTAAACACATACCGCTCTCTCAATAAAACTGATTGTTAACATACTTTTGAAATCCAACTTGGTAAGTGTTTGACTATCGATTTCCGACACCTAAATTCTAGGTTTAGGGTTTCAATTTTACTATTTGCTTACCGTTTTGTTTTGTGTGTAGGTTAACAATAGTTAAAAAACGGTTCTTAAATACATATTTCTTTCTTTGATTCTTATTTATTGTAAGTTTAATTGTCTCGTCCAATAGCTATTTCATGTTTGAATGTGTTTATTATTTGTGAAGACCTAACGGCTTGAGAGAACTAGAGCTAACAGACGATTGATAAAACTCATATATATTAAGTTACGGATCTAGTTATCTGATATATATATGTAATTGATATATTAATGAACGGAGTGTGTTAGTGATTAAATGAACAGAGTAATGGCTCAGAGAGAATACTTAAATCACACTTAAATTAAACAGGCTGGACGAATGCCATTCGTTACACATTAACGGCTCAGACGAATGCCTTTCGTTACACATTCCGCAAAGAATGGCCTTCATTCATCTTCATTACATAAAATAACAAAATGGTATAGCGAATGACTCATTCGCTATAGCCCATTCGCCAACATTCCATGACGAATGGATACATATCAATAACGATTACTGTCCATTCGTTAAACATCGTGAACGAATGGACACAAGTAACATAATAATTATCATTCGTTAAACAAGCTTAACGAATGACTTACATAATGATAACGAATGGACTTGTAATTACTAATGTAAGTCCCGAATCTGGATCACTACAATTATGATATCAATAAACTAGTATTGGTGCGGAATACCAACACTTGGTGTATCAAGAACACGAGCAAACACACGAATGTAACACCGGAATTGCTTCAAAACACACGTATTATTAGTATACGTGGGTGCTTAAGCACTTATAATACTTGCACATCTAGTAACTCTTAGACGGCCAAAACACAAATGAACTAACATCTTAACCCTATACAATACATGCACTATATATAAGGAACCAAACGGTTAAGACCAAACGAATTAAAAGCCCACTGAGATCTCATAAGAGATCTCGGCTTACACAATATACCCGTGACCCAAAGCCCACATACATGCTAAGCCCAAATACAATTGACTAAGTACAAACCATCAAAAACTAGGCCCAACAATCTCCACCTTGGTTTGTAGCTTGGTCTTTAATCATGCTCCATGTAGTCAATATCAACATCTTTCAACGCGCCCGCCCAAAACTTGCATCGAATAATAAAAGCGACCATACCAGTGAATTCTTTAGCAGCCGTTTGAAAAATCGGATCGGAAATTATCTGGAATGCACAAAGAGTCTTGATGTCCCTTTCTCCCACCTTTAGTAGGTCTCTTGGATCAACGAATCTATACTGATCTTTTCCTTTTTCCAGCTTGATACCTACTGTGGCAGTTACACTATCATACATCCAAAATCTCATGTTGTCCAAGGTGCCATCCGGAATCGCTTCAGGTACAGAATATGAGTGGCCTTGTCCATAGCAGGCCACATTACATTGACCATTGTTTTCCCTGTCTTTGGATCCTGGACTCCCTTTGCCTTCTTCAGAAAAGACTCTGCATTCTTCATATTTGGGAAGCCTCTATCGACTTGACTTCTCAGAAAGTTCCAGAAGTCTATACCACGTTTATCATTCGTTGGGTTGGGGAAAGGAGAGTTTATCAGGTCACTAAGATCCACCTTCGTCCAAGATCCAAAATCTTTTATCTTCTAATAATACTCAGTGGCCCCGGACTTCCTTTTCACCCACCACATATTCTTATCGGCATCGAAACCCCATGAAACAATTCCCGAACGATCGCCATATTTGTCTGAGAAGCCTTTAGGGAAGGTGACAATGAATCTATCTGCATGATCTGATGATTAGACATTTTGATTTGAGTTCTTCATTACCAACAACCTCTTCTGAATTCTATCTGACTTTTCTTTTGAGATTGGTGGTGCGTTCATATATTGTTTCAATGTCTCAGACTCATCAATGTTCTCAATAGGGCGCGTAGTAGAGCTACCACCTTGATCAACGTTGGGAATTTAGAGGCCACATCATCACTGCCTTTAAATTCATCTACAAACTTCTGAAACAGTTTTTGTTGGAGGTCAAGATACAAAGCCATTAATTCTCCCATGTTGGATTGTAGTTCTTTAATCTTGGTATCTTTAGAGTTGCCTGCTTCCAGCTCTTAAATACTGGTGTCTTTAAGAACTGAATCTTGTTCGAGCTCAAAAACTCGACGTTCGAGAGCTTGCACGTCAACTGGAGCAACTTCTAACACAATACCCTTTCCCTTGTTCTGCATAAATTTTTCTTGCATGGCAAGAATCTCAGCAATATTATCAGTAACATTTGAACTTGACTGACCTTGATTTTCTGGGATTGATGAGCTGGAGGGAGAAGTATTTAATTAAAAGTTGGCCTCATCAGTTTGTGGAATATCTTATTCAAAATCAAAATTACAAGTAAAGTCATCAAAAGCCTAATCTTGAATCAGTTGCCCGGCAGTGGGTGCACTTGGTTCATCTAGAGTTTCTGGAGCATGTGTCTTGGGTTGTTGAGGATGTTGTATTAGACTATTGGTTGCATCTGTAGTTGTTGTTGAGGTTGTTTCATGTTCACTGACCAGCACGCCAGGCCTTGGGTCTTTCTTTCTTCGTTTGCGTGGACCGAGGTCGGCGGCTGGATCTTCAATCATATCTTCTTCAACGGTTTTAGCAGCTGTCTGAGGAGGTTTCAGAGCTTTTGACTGAAGTTTCTCTTTAAATCTTTCAAAACCTTCTAACTGTTGGGCACTCGGAGCAGTCTCCATGTTACGATGTTCCGTTTCTTCATTTTCATCATCAGAAATATCAAAGGTCGCAACACGTGGTTGAGCTGGTGCTACATGTTCATCAGCAACGTAAGCTAAAATTGGTTCAACCTCTGTTTCAGCAAATCGCCCGAATTTTACCAAAGCATTCAGACCCTGATACACAATCTTGGATCCTTTTCTGGACTGTTTCATTAACCCAAAGGTATTGGGTCCCATTGACTTCATATCAAAGTAGCAACAGACTTGACAAGATCGGTGTAGTGATAATCGAAGATCATCTGCAAGAATCTTGGATACATAAGGAACATCTCTTTCTTCTTCCCTTTCAGATTGCTCATCATTTCATTGAAAATGAACTTGGAATAATTCTAATTCAAATCCATGATCAGAGCAGTGACAACAGATATTTGAATATGACTTATTTCATCAGAGCCCCCTTTTATACCGGACACGCAAGTGAAAAACGTGTGAATCAAGAATCTCCAGTACGGGTGAAATAGCTTCTTGATTGTCGGAGGATAGGTGCCCTCGTAACCCATTCTGGTGAGGATCTCAGTAACATCAGCAGTGAAGTACTCAGTCGGGTAATCAGGTTGGTCACCAAACAGCAGCACCTCTCTGACGATAGCCTCAGTGATACTAACTGGCTTTTTTTGAACTTTGGAGCCTATAGACACGACTCCATCTTGTCCTTGTAGGTTGATTGACTAGTTGTTCCAAAACTCCGTGATCATCTTCTTTCATATAACATGATTTTCTCGTAGTGCGTGAGAAATCTTGCACGTGTTGAGACCGACAATCATAGACTTGAATTCTTTGTGGGCCAGTGGTGGATCATATAGATGTCCGGTCATATTGTGCGTAACAACAAACTTTAACGGAGTCTGATCAGCCATTACTGCACCAAACGAATCAAGTTAGTAAAAATAAATCATTGGTTGATTTGGGCTTTAAGATTTAAGAAATTAGCCCAAAGGAACCAACATATGGCCCAAAAATTAACATATATCACAAAAATAAAAATATGGCCAATTAAATATAATAACAGTAAAGGTTAAGCCCAATCAATGAGCTTTAGGCCCAGCAGGAGGGATATCGGTCAACGAGGTTAGTTCTCGGTCAACAGTCAACGAAAGTCAACAAAGGTCAACCGAGAACGGATGTTTTCGGTCAACTTTAACCGAGAACAGGAGTTCTCGGTTGGGGCAAGGGGTTATCGGTCAACGAAAGTCAACCAAGAACTCCTTGACAGCTGTGGACAGAGAACCCCCTGGGTTTCTACTTGGAAACTGTGCAGTCTTCTTCAACCAGCCGAGATCTCCATTAAACCTCCATTAAGCCTCAATTAAAACCTGCAACAAAAGAACACTAATCTCCGACACAATGTTCTTAACAACCAATTAGGCTCTTAGTCGTTTATACTAAAGATCTACGACCCTTTATAGTCCTCAAAATCTAGTCACACAAATATCAATGCCTTTAAGAACCCACCGAAACACCAAATATCTTGAGCCTTTTTGCTTATTTACCTGTGAGATAATCGATTATTATCAACGAACAAACTATATCAATCAAAATATGCAAGAGATTTTTCGGCAGCTAACCCAATTGGTCTTGCATTAATTGAATTTAACATTTAACGGGAATAACAAATATCATTCTGTTGCGCATGATTTTGATGGCTGTGAGTTTACCGTAATGTTTTGGTCTTTCTAAGAAAACTATGTGGAATAAAAATACAATAAAAATAGTTCAGGAAACCTAACTCATGTCTGCTTCTGTGACGATTTTTGGTAAATCAATTGATATGTTATGATCTGTTGAATTGAGTAATCTTTCCAAGTAGAATTCTGTCTTGATAAAACTAGCTGCTGAACTATGTGAAAATACATGAAACGTGTTTGTTGATCGACATTTGCTATGTTATTAACTAAATTGCCCTCGTGGAGAATAATTACTAACAATGTACAATGTTAGTACTTGATACTATTGTAGTTGTTTACACATGAAACGTGTCACCAATGTGTTTGTCGAGTCACACATAATTCACAAACGAAACACGAAACGTGTCTCATGCATAGGTATTATGTGCCGAGTCTAGAGACTCAATAATAGTTTCAATACTTAGAAAATCTCATTCTTATTTTAGAGCGCTAGTGAGGATTTTCTGTGACGCGCATCTCTCGGTTGACTTGTTCTTGAATTCTTCGCAAACAGTGAGTTTCACGTTCCCCTTTTACCCTTTTAAACGCTTTTTACTTGGGGGAGATAACATACTCCAAAACGATTTAGATTTTGTTATTAGTTATATATCACTTGTAAGGCTAAGTGGCAAACTAACCAACTAAAGTCCTTCATAACATCGAACCGTTTAGTATTTGTATAATAGCGAGTCACTGTTGAGTAGTACTACTGGGTTTGACAAACCCCACCCAACTCTAAACTCGACGGCGGGTCGAGTGGGTGTAATCTTGGCTAACGCATTTTCCATGGTCGTGATAGACATGGTGGCATGGAAATTGATAAACAGTTAGCTTCGGTGTCGAACACTTAGTAATACTTGTTTTATAGGCTAGCTTCCTATTGATATATAATTGACTTAACACTATCTGGTAACGCAAAACGCAAACGCAAACACTTAAACGCAAATGGTTTTCTTTATTTATATATGTGAACTCACCAACCCTTTGTTGATACTTTTAGTATGTTATTCTCAGGTAGCCGAGGCGGGCGCGCGGTATAGGAACATGCATTTCATTGAACTCTATCGTTTTTGCAAACTTGTTTTTAAACTGTTATTAATTGGGTTTTAAGTCGTCCAGCGTGACGCAACACTTGGTTTATGAATTTACGCTTCCGCACTTATTTAAATTTAATATTCGTGGTTTGAAAACTTTGAACATAGTGTTTGATTATAACTAATGATTCCGATCCTGTTAGTTCACACCCTCTGACGGTAAAACTCCGTTAGTGGATTTTGAGGGTGTGACAGATTGGTATCAATGCCATTGGTTATAGCGAACTAGAAATGCATTCATACTAGACTATAACTGAAACGACCCATTAGTTATAATTTTACGCACTGCATATATAAATGTGTATTATATATTTAGTTATTCGTTTTCTTTATCTCTTTACCTCATTCACTCATACGCGCGTAACCCATACACGACTTATCCTGTAAGGATGTCGACGCCATCGCCATCATCATCCGACCCGATGTCTCACGCCCCTGGAAAGGAACCGCAACTTCCCAACTCATCACCACCCCGAGTAGTCCCGACACTAGCAGCCCCCGCACCGAAGAGGTATCTCCCATCTGGAGACGTGTAAGAGGACAATGGTCACTAGAGTTGGTACCCCGAGTCTATTCGAGCGGATCGTTTACTGTGTGCAAGTTCCACCGCTACCTCTCCCAGGTTGTCCGACATCCTTCAAAACGCTACCACCCCTGACACTCCCGATGGAGCGCGCTTTCGCAGCCCTCATTTATTGTTTAGAGCGTGAGGTTGACATTATGCACTCGAATAGAGCAAACATGAGAGAATTGAAAGAGAATGGAATCGATATCCGAGAGAGAATTTCCTTCCTGACCGAAGCCATGAAGGAAGTTCAGGATGCTCGTGTTCAGCAAAAGGAGGTAATGAACAAAATGCAAGCAGAGATGATAGATTTGTGTGACCAAATTTTTAGTACAAGAGCCCTTGAAGTGACAGCTCTAGCCCACTGCGACACACTAGGGGCGCAGATTGCTCCGGATGCAGAAGAACCTGTGGAAGAACCCGAGGAAGATACGGAGGAGGATGCACACTCGGACGTGTTCTCAGGCGACGACATCTCAGGATGATAACACCTAGATATCTGGAAGAAACGCTGGTCATGGTCGCGGTAACATTAACCTAACCGCAGCAGAACTCCAAACCCTACTGAATGACCATGCGGCGGCCGCTCAAGCTGCGCACGTTCTGAATCAAGCCAGAGGTCAAGCCGGAGTTTGTACTGTCAAGAACTACCTAGACTGCAAGCCTAATTCATTTGACGGAACTGAGGGAGCCATAGGTTTCCTGCGTTGGGCTGAGAAGGCAGAGTCAGCTTTCGAGATGTGTAACTGTCCACCCGCCAGCAGGGTCAAATTTGCAGCTGGAAAACTGGAAGATTCTGCTCTCACTTGGTGGAACTCCAATATGCAAATTCTTGGATTGGATTTGGTGAACGCTATGAACTGGGGAAGAGTTCAAGAATATGATGCGAGAAGAGTACTGTCCTAGAGAGAAAATCGCAATGTTGGAATATGAGTTTTGGTCGTTGAAAATGGTGGGTTCCGAGATTGAAGCCTACACCACCCGTTCCCATGAGCTAGCAGTAATGTCTCCACGGATGGTTGACCCGCCGAGTAAGAGAATCGAGATGTATATCGATGGGTTGGTACCACAAATTCAGGGTATGGTGACGTCTTCCAAACCGGCTACAATTCAACAAGCGATCCGATTTGCTCACAAACTGACGGACCAGGCAGTGACACAAGGTGCGTTACCACCTAGAGGTTCCACCTCTAAAACCTGAGACAACTCAAGCACTGACAACAACAACCCGAGTAATGGAAAGAGGAAATTTGACAACACCAAGTCCTCATTATCGAACCCTCCACAGCAACAACACTACCGTAAGACTGAACTCGCTCGGAGCTTCAATAATCAGGGATCCAACAATAACAACAACGGTGGCGGGCAGGGTTCGAGTGGCTATGCTGGGAAGTACCCGAAATGCAACAAGTGCAACTATCACCATGCTGGCTCATGCGACCGTATCAAGTGTCTGAGATGCAGAAAAATGGGTCATCAGGCCAAAGACTGTAGGGGAGACCTAGCAGCAAGGGGTGCTCCTAAATAGCCTACGACGACTAAAGGGTGCTTCGAGTGTGGTTATGAGGGTCATTTCAGGAAGGATTGCCCCAAACTAAAGCAGAATGAGAACAATGGAGGCAGCAACAGTGGCGGAAGCAGTGGTAAAGGTAGAGCTTTCGTCATTTGGTCGGGCCAGGCCCGCAACGATCCGAATGTGGTTACCGGTAAGTTTCCTGTAAACGACTGCTTTGCTTCTGTTTTGTTTGACACTGGAGCTGATAGGAGTTTTATATCGGAAGCCTTTAGTAAACTCTTAGACTTAACTCCAACCCCGTTAGATGCTAAGTTTCCTGTTGAATTAGCTGACGGTAAGTCTATAGAAACAACTCATGTACTAGCGGGATGTAAGTTGAAACTGTCGGGTCATACTTTCGATATCGACCTCATCCCTTTTACACTTGGTAGCTTCGATGTCATTGTCGGCATGGACTAGCTATCCGAGAACCGAGCTGAGATTATATGTCACGACAAGATAGCCCACATCACAACCCCTTCCGGCGAAATCATTTCGATCCAGGGCGAGAAGAGCGGCATGACCACCAGCATCATCACCCTCATGAAGGCACAGAAATATTTACGAAAGGGTCGTCCAGCAATTTAACCCATATTGTCGAGAAACCCGCGGAGGAGAAGCTAATCAAAGACATACCAATTGTGTGAGATTTTCCGGAAGTCTTCCTGGAGGATTTGCCTGGACTCCCAAGTATTCGACAAGTTGAGTTCCAAATCGAATTGGCCCCCGGTGCAGCACCCATAGCACCAGCCCCATATCGGCTCGCACCGGCGGTGCTTCAAGAGTTGTCCTCTCAATTACAAGATTTGTTGGATAAAGGTTTTATCCGACCCAGCTCATCACCATGGGGAGCTCCTGTCTTATTTTTCCGAAAGAAGGACGGGACTTTCCGCATGTGCATCGACTACTGAGAGCTGAACAAGGTGACGATCAAGAACCGTTATCCCTTACCCCGAATTGATGATATGTTCGACCAGCTTCAAGGATCGAGTTACTACTCGAAGATCGATCTGAGATCTGGTTACCATCAATTAAGAGTGCGCGAAGAAGACATTTCAAAGACGGCTTTTAGAACTCGGTACAGTCACTACGAGTTTTCAGTTATGACTTTTGGCTTAACCAACGCACCAGCCGTATTCATGGATCTCATGAACCGATTATGCAAGGCGTACCTCGACAAGTTTGTGATTGTTTTTATTGATGATATCCTCGTCTACTCCAAGAACAAGACCGACCACGAAGAACACCTGAAGAAGATCCTAGAATTGCTAAAGAAGGAACAACTGTACCCTAAACTCTCGAAATGCGAATTTTGGCTTCGCGAGGTTCACTTCTTAGGACATGTGATCAATGAGAATGGTATCCATGTCGATCCCGGCAAGGTAGAGGCCATCAAAAACTGGGAAGCATCTAAGACTCCGACTGAGGTGCGACAATTCCTAGGACTGGCTGGCTACTACCGACGTTTCATCGAGTGATTTTCAAAGATTGCTCAACCCCTCACCGCTTTGACTCACAAGGGTACTAAGTACAATTGGGGTGACGCGCAGGAATCTGCCTTCCAACTGCTGAAAACCAAACTCTGTAGCGCCCCTATCCTAGCCCTTCCCGAGAGAACGGAAAACTTTGAAGTGTACTGTGATGCATCGATACATGGTCTCGGTTGCGTGTTGATGCATCACGAGAAGGTTATAGCCTATGCCTCTCGACAACTACGGATTCACGAGAAGAACTACACGACCCATGATTTGGAACTCGGAGCTGTGGTGTTTGCTCTTAAGATATGGAGGCATTACTTGTACGGTACCAAGTTTACCATTTACACCGACCACAAGAGCCTCCAACATATCTACGATTAGAAGGAGCTGAACATGCGACAACGTCGTTGGGTCGAGCTGCTTAAGGATTATGACTGTGCCATCAAGTACCACCCTGGCAAGGCCAATGTAGTGGCCAATGCTCTCAGCAGAAAAGAAACCGATAAACCTAGACGAGTGCAAGCATTACAACTCACGATTCACGCCAACTTACCCGATCAGATTCGCGATTTGCAACTCGAAGTCTTGAAAGATGATAATCTCCCATCAGAACTCATGCGAGGCATGAACAAGCAACTTGAAACCAAATCGGATGGGGTCTGATATTTCGAAAACCGGATTTGGGTTCCTCGATACGGAGAGTTGAGAACCCTAGTGATGGACGAAGCACACAAGTCCCGATATTCCATCCACCCTGGCTCGGATAAAATGTACCATGACCTAAAAGCACTTTACTGGTGGCCAAACATGAAAGCCGACATTGCCATCTACGTGAGCAAATGCTTGACTTGTGCAAGAGTCAAAGTGGAATATCAGAAACCATCTAGTCTGCTACAGCAACCGGAACTTCCAACGTGGAAATGGGAACACATTTCCATGGATTTCATCATGGAATTACCCAAAACACCGACGGGATGTGATACCATCTGGGTGATCGTTGACCGATTGACTAAGTCTGCACACTTCTTAGCAATCAAGGAATCAGACAAAATGGAAAGACCGACTCGCATCTATATGAAAGAAGTAGTGTCTAGACACGGAGTGCCTGTCTCAATCATATCTGATCGAGATTTCCGTTTCACTTCGCACGTCTTGAAGTCACAACAGAGTGCACTAGGCACCCGCCTTGATATGAGCACAGCATATCATCCTCAGACGGATGGGCAAAGTGAGTGCACCATTCAGACCTTGGAGGACATGTTGCGTGCATGCGTTTTGGATTTCGGAAAAAGTTGGGAACCTCACTTACCTTTAGTAAAGTTTTCGTATAATAACAGCTACCACGCCAACATTAAAGTAGCGCCGTTTGAAGCGTTGTACGGAAGAAAGTGTTGATCACCTCTCTGCTGAGCAGAGGTGGGTGATAGCCAAATCACTGGTCCAGAATTAGTACTTGAAACCTCTGAAAAGATTGCCAAATTCGAAACCGCCTGGCAGCAGCACGAGATCGCCAAAAGAGTTACGCCGACAAGCGCCGAAAGCCTCTTGAATTTCAAGTGAACGACCAAGTATTACTCAAAGTCTCACCTTGGAAAGATGTGGTTCACTTCGGAAAGCGAAACAAACTCAATCCACGATACGTTGGCCCTTACCGGATAACTGAGCGCATTGGTCCGGTAGCGTACCGACAGGATTTACCAACGGAACTCAGTGGCGTACACAATGTATTCCATGTATCCAATTTGAAGAAATGCCTTTCCGATGAAACCCAAGCAATTCCTTTGGACGAGTTGGAAGTTGATGAACAGCTACGCTTCATCGAAGAACCAGTCGAAGTTTTGGATTGGGAAACCAAAACACTCCAGCACAGCAAAATTCCAAACATTAAGATTCGTTGGAACTCGAGACGTGGACTAGAGTTCACGTGGGAACGCGAGGACCAAATGATGAAAAAGTATCCTCACCTTTTTGAAGGGTTGACCAAACACCGAAAACCGCGAAAGCCATCAAACCGTCAGAAATCACTAGAGGTATGAATTAAATTTCGGGACGAAATTTCTTTCTACTAGAAGATGATATGACAAACTGAAAATTTTTCTTGCTTTTTCAGACACCCATCGCGATTTGACTCAAATTTTCGGGACGAAAATTCTTTCAACATGGGAATGATGTGACACTCGTCAATTTCAGGTTAACTCCGTTAATCCAAACTCCGTCAATTCAAACTTAAGATCACTTGATCTATAACGCACATCTCATTAAATTTAAACTAGGGTTTTAAATGACGCTTGATAATCACTACACATGTAGTCTTTCGGGATTGCACCGAAACGCACACGAGTCGACTCAAACCATTGGTGAACAAACGACAAACATCAAAACAATAAGTATTTGATAATTATGTGTTAGGTTTATGTGTTATTTGATATTTATATGTAGAACATTAACTCAAGATGCAAAAGTCTATTTTATGCTAGAAATTTAACAACTAGAAGTAGAGGGGCCATTGTGTAACATAATTATTATTAAATAATAACAAAACCCTACAGTCCCTCCCTCCTCCCAAACCCGATCGGCCTCTCTCCCTCTCCTTTCCCCTTGGCTGCCGTAACCCCACACACACACACATACAAGGATTTTCAAGTTTGGTTGAAGAATTAATGGTGCTAGGAAGGTAATTAACAACTACCCTATGCATCCTAGGTGTTAATTTTAATATTGAATGGGTTAATCAAAACCCTAATACTCGAAAATTGATGATTAAGATGATTTAGGGTTTGATTATATGCTTGATGATGATTTTCTAGTGAATTGATAACTAGTTGTGTTATTGTAGCTTGTTAATCACTTGTTCTTTGATTTTAAACTTTGAAGAAAAACCCTAACTATGTGTGTAATGTGAAATTGATATACATGGTTGGTTAATCTTGTGTCTAGAGTGTTATATGCATGGATAATGATTCATAGATTGTTGTTATGTTGAGTTTTGATGTAAACTGGTACTGGACAGATTGTTGATTTGATGTTTAGACAACTGTAACTGGATGTTAATGTGGTAATTGGTCGAAATTGTTAACACTACAGTGTACTAGGTTGATTCTAGTTTCTAAAGGGTCCAAATTTGTAATTTTTGGACATGTAAAAGTTAACTTTTATTATTTTACAAAACTGAAGTGCAAGTCTGAATTGTGAGGTCTGCTGTTAGGCTGTTTTGAAATTAACATATCTCATAAACTACAAGACCAAATGGGTTGGTTCTACTTCTGGAAGTTATAATTTTGAGTTAAGAAGCTAACCCAATTGGTCTTGCATTAATTTAATTTACCATTTAACGGGAATAACAAATATAATTCTCTTGCCCATGATTTTGACTGCTGTGAGTTTACTGTAATGTTTTGGTCTTTGTGAGAAAACTTTGTGGAATAAAAATACAATAAAAATAGATCTGGAAATCTAACTCATGTCTGCTTATGTGACGATTTTTGGTAAATTAATTGATATGTTATGATCTGTTGAATTGAGTAATCTTTCCAAGTAGAATTCTGTCTTGATAAAACTAGATGCTGAACTATGTGAAAATACATGAAACGTGTTTGTTGATCGATATTTGCTATGTTTTTGACTAAATTGCCCTCGTGGGGAATAATTACTAGTAATGTACAATGTTAGTAATTGATACTTATGTAGTTGTTTACACATGAAACGTGTCACCAATGTGTTTGTCGAGTCACACATAATTCACAAACGAAACACGAAACGTGTCTCATGCATAGGTATTATGTGCCGAGTCTAGAGACTCAATAATAGTTCCAATACTTAGAAAATCTCATTCTTGTTTTAGAGCGCTAGTGAGGATTTTCTGTGACGCGCATCACTCGGTTGACTTGTTTTTGAATTCTTCGCAAACAGTGAGTTTCACGTTCCCCTTTTACTCTTTTAAACGCTTTTTACTTGGGGGAGATAACATACTCCAAAACGCTTTAGATTTTGTTATTAGTTATATATCACTTGTAAGGCTAAGTGGCAAACGAACCAACTAAAGTCCTTCATAACATCTTAGTATTTGTATAATAGCGAGTCACTGTTGAGTAGTACTACTGGGTTTGACAAACCTGTAACATCCCGAAATTTCTAAAGTAATATATAATACATTATTTTGTCGGGTGAAATAAACGAGTTAGTGGAACGATAATAATAATAGCAAAATATGAAGACTTAGTAGGATAATTAGATGGGATTAGATATGGACCAAAAGGAAATATGGGCCTTCGGCCCATGGGCTTAAGAGAGTATAAATACCCCCTTAAACCCCAATCCTTTCCATTCCATCCGTTTATCCACCCTAATCTCTACACACTCAAAAACACACACAACCCGAACCAAGATCCAAAGGCGAGGACCCGAGCTTGTTGGTGCTAGATCGTCGTGACGAACCAAAGCAACAAGACCAGCTCGTGTTCGTAGTTCGACTCATTTACGGTACGTTTATATCGAGAACTTGTTCGTTTAGGTTTGGATTAGTATAGAAATGATAGATCTGTGTTTGTATGGTAAAAACGAATCCAACAAAGCTAAACTTACTGAAAATGGTTACGATTTGATGGGTTAATCGATTGATAAAAGAACCCGTAACCTATATGCCTAAATCGCACCCTTTAAACATCGATGTTAGGTCGATTTGATGGTTGGGGTTTGTAGGCGCTGGTCAGACGATTCCGTGGATACCTAAATCGAGTTATTTGGTTAAGAAACGAAGGATTTAAGAACGAACAGTAGCTGCAGCCGACAACTTCGTCTGCAAGCTAAGTTCGCCTGATGAACTTCGCCTGCAAAGCTAAGTTCGCCTGATGACAACTTCGCCTAAAAGCTAAGTTCGCCTGATGACAACTTCGCCTAAAAGCTAAGTTCGCCTGATGACAACTTCGCCTAAAAGCCTGATGACAACTTCGCCTAAAAGCTAAGTTCGCCTGATGACAACGTCGCCTAAAGCTAAGTTCGCCTAAGGTTTAACTTCGCCTAGAGTCAAGTTCGATTAGAAAATAAATTAAAACGATAAGTAAAAGTAATCTAATACTAGGCCACCAGATTAAATCAGGCGAGTATTGATACGTGTAACTTATACAGTCAGCCGAGCTCAGTTAAAGAAGGGATTTACAACTATCGGAGGAAGAAGCAGAGTTCAGGTGAGTTTCTAGCCCCATTCCTTGTTATGTTTTCGGGGCTGTGTGCATACTCGATGTGTTGTTAATACATTTATCCTAAGTGATAAGTGTATGCCATATGTGATATATGTGATGGATATGAATGATTGCTTGTCGGTACGCGAACGATCTTCGGATATTGCGCGTACTGTCAGGTTAAAAATAAAGGTACGAATATTATATATCGAAGATGTATGAATATTACAAATGAATACTTGTCGGGGCGTGAACGATCTTCGGATATTGCACGTATCGACAAGGGGTATGGTTGTTAAATGAAGGATGTAAAGAACGCCTAGAGTGTTCTTATGCTATAATGTAATTATTGTATATGTGAAGTATGTGTATACAGGTACACGAATGGTATGTGAGTTCTACGTTCTACATAGTAAGTTAGGATGGCAAATCCCTCTAGCTTCTGTCGGACATAGACTCGGCTGGTGATGGCGTAGTTAAGGACTGCGGGCCTTATACGTAATGTAGATGATAGATGTAAACGTAGATAGGGACGGTGGGCCTTATACGTGTTACAGATAATAGACGACAACGTAGTTAAGGACTGCGGACCTTATACGTATTATAGATAGGCATCGGTATAGGAAAGGACTGTGGACCTTATACGTGCTGTATTTGTGATGTGGTAGCATAGGGGAGGACTGCGGACCTCGTACGTGCTATGAATTAGGTTGCAACATAGGGAAGGACTGTGGACCTTGTACGTGTTGTGGATGTAGGATGGTATAGGGAAGGACCGCGGACCTTGCACGTACCATGAATGGTGAACATAGGTAAGGACTGCGGACCTTTTACGTGTTCACGACCTTGAGTACAGGTATAGACGGCGGACTATGAACGTACTCTCGGTAGACTGAGGTTAGTGATTGTAGATATGTATGTATGTATGTATGGTAGTAAGTATGTATGAAGAACAGAAGGGTAACTGGTTAAGTATGGATATGTATCTTCGGATATGTATGTATGTGTATGTAATGTATGGCGTCCGATTAACTAGAACTCACTCAGCGTAGCTGACTTTTAGTATGCACGCAGGTGAGTAGAATGAGACAGCTAGCTTGAGCAGGCACATGGTGGGCGAATAGGAGACTGGCATCTGAAGACTCAAGACGTTTTAATGTAATTGACGTTTATTTTGAAAGACAAGAATGTGTAATTAAGGCAAGTTTTGGATTGCTGTAACGTTTCATGAAAGTTTTTATATTCCGCGAAAGTTTTAATGAACTCTGATTTGTAAGAACTGTGTTTATGAGTAAATCCGACGTTAAAGTAGGGCTACCGGGTTCGGGGCCTTACAAGTTGGTATCAGAGCATAAGTTCGAGAGATTTAAGCATCCTACATGCTTAGACTCGAACAGAGAATGAGATTTAAAATGAGAAAGAAAGAAGATGCCAGTTCAAGATAGCCATGTGTCATTCAAGCAAGCTCAGTAAAGGTAAAGTGTATGGTAAATGGTGTATGTTAATGTTGGCTTATTTGCTAAATGAAGAATGAGTGCAGGTTAGGGATAGGATTAATTGAACTTAACTGATTAACTGTTTAAGAGTATAAACAAGCACAAGTGAAATCATGAAGGGAAGTATGTAGAACCTGAGGAGTAACGCAAATAGTTAATTACACTTGATCAACGTCATTAACTACTTACTTTACAAATCATGTGCTAAATAATTCCTAGAGTGATGACGTTTGTGTTTTCCCTTTTAGAATACTAATGGCTGGAGCTGGAGAAATTGTTGGAACTGGAGGTCGCACTGGACGTCGTGGCAGGCCTCGTCTTGTCCGGCAACCCTCGGTAGAAGAAGCTTCCAACACCGGAGACGAAGGAGGCGCAGCTGGAGGAAACTCGAGCAACAACGAAGGACATCAACTTGACCCTGCTGTTCTAGCTGCCATTGCCCAAGCTGTGGCAACTGCCATGAAGACTGGGAATCCCGAAGGATCTGCTGGAAGAATTGCTGAAGGATCAGGAGAGAATGGTAGGAAGGATGATGAGGGAGGGAAGGGTGACTCGAGTGAAGCTGGATCTGTCGAGGTTGGTGATGGAAAGAGAGGTCGAGGTGGGTGTAACTGTAAGTCCTTCAAAGGATGCGACCCGCCAAAGCTGACTGGTTTGGGAGACGCAATCGCTACTCTTCAATGGATAACCACTATGGACAAGATTATCCGCATTAGCGAATGTCGTCCCGACCAAGCTGTGGGTTATGTTACTCAGTCATTTGAGGAAGAAGCTATGTATTGGTGGGAAAGTGTGGAGCAGAGAAAGACTATGGATGAGATCAAGGCGTTGAGATGGGACGATCTGAAAGAGTTGGTGATGAAGAAGTTGTGTGAAGATGCCGAGGTTGAAAGGACGGAGATGAAGTTCCTGAATTTAAAGGCCGGTATGATGACGCATCGTGAGTATACTACTGAATTCAACCGACTATCTAGGTTGGTGCCTGATATGGTTGACACTGAGGTCAAGAGAATCAAATGTTATGCCACAAAAAGTCCGCATGTTAGTCAGGGCAAATAAACCTGCTACTTTTGAGTCTGCGGTCGAGTTGGCGGAGATGGTCTATGTTGATCTGGCGGCGGATGTGTGGAAGTGGAAGATGAGGAAGAAGGGAAAGGAACTAAAAGAGCTAGGGATGTCGTGGAGCGTGCAGGGAGAAAGACACAGAAGATGGCAGGAAAGGAAGCATGTAGGGTGTGCGGGAAGATGCACTTGGGGGAATGCAAGGCTGGTCCAAATCAGTGCTACCGATGTGGGAGGAAGGGGCACATCTCCCGTGAATGCACCGAGGACCAGAAGTGTTACAAGTGTGGTAAGTCAGGTCACATAGCTAGGGAGTGTGGAAAAGCCGTGGCAGTGGGGGAAGGAAAAGGAGACGCGTGAAAGGATGGTCTATTAGCTGCTGAGGAGGTTGCAGGAGAATAAGTGGCATGTCACAGTTGTTTTATGTTTAGTAGTTAAAGAGTGTTTTATGTTACAGTTGAACTTATGTTTGTTTAGCAAGCTTGAATGATTTCCTTTTATGTTATGAAGTACTTGTGACTTCTTGTGATTTTGTATGAACGACCTATGAATTTATCTTGAATGCGTGTTGGTTATGATAAATAGTTGTGTGAGGGTAAAGCGTCGCCTTAGGAGTTAGCGTTATTATATAAAACAAGGTTCCTCGGGAAGGTGAGATGAGACTTGGCACATTGAGGGCCTCATGGACAAGCTACCTTAATAGCTAAAACACATGATCACCGCTCGATGACTACAAGTCAGGAGTAAGAAGGATAACTCAGAAAGCAAAGGTGATTCAATAAAGTGTGCGATTATAAAGAAAAAGGTATTCCTTTTACAAGAAATAAGCTAGGTTTCGGGGACGAAACCTCTTTAAGGAGGGAAGACTTGTAACATCCCGAAATTTCTAAAGTAATATATAATACATTATTTTGTCGGGTGAAATAAACGAGTTAGTGGAACGATAATAATAATAGCAAAATATGAAGACTTAGTAGGATAATTAGATGGGATTAGATATGGACCAAAAGGAAATATGGGCCTTCGGCCCATGGGCTTAAGAGAGTATAAATACCCCCTTAAACCCCAATCCTTTCCATTCCATCCGTTTATCCACCCTAATCTCTACACACTCAAAAACACACACAACCCGAACCAAGATCCAAAGGCGAGGACCCGAGCTTGTTGGTGCTAGATCGTCGTGACGAACCAAAGCAACAAGACCAGCTCGTGTTCGTAGTTCGACTCATTTACGGTACGTTTATATCGAGAACTTGTTCGTTTAGGTTTGGATTAGTATAGAAATGATAGATCTGTGTTTGTATGGTAAAAACGAATCCAACAAAGCTAAACTTACTGAAAATGGTTACGATTTGATGGGTTAATCGATTGATAAAAGAACCCGTAACCTATATGCCTAAATCGCACCCTTTAAACATCGATGTTAGGTCGATTTGATGGTTGGGGTTTGTAGGCGCTGGTCAGACGATTCCGTGGATACCTAAATCGAGTTATTTGGTTAAGAAACGAAGGATTTAAGAACGAACAGTAGCTGCAGCCGACAACTTCGTCTGCAAGCTAAGTTCGCCTGATGAACTTCGCCTGCAAAGCTAAGTTCGCCTGATGACAACTTCGCCTAAAAGCTAAGTTCGCCTGATGACAACTTCGCCTAAAAGCTAAGTTCGCCTGATGACAACTTCGCCTAAAAGCCTGATGACAACTTCGCCTAAAAGCTAAGTTCGCCTGATGACAACGTCGCCTAAAGCTAAGTTCGCCTAAGGTTTAACTTCGCCTAGAGTCAAGTTCGATTAGAAAATAAATTAAAACGATAAGTAAAAGTAATCTAATACTAGGCCACCAGATTAAATCAGGCGAGTATTGATACGTGTAACTTATACAGTCAGCCGAGCTCAGTTAAAGAAGGGATTTACAACTATCGGAGGAAGAAGCAGAGTTCAGGTGAGTTTCTAGCCCCATTCCTTGTTATGTTTTCGGGGCTGTGTGCATACTCGATGTGTTGTTAATACATTTATCCTAAGTGATAAGTGTATGCCATATGTGATATATGTGATGGATATGAATGATTGCTTGTCGGTACGCGAACGATCTTCGGATATTGCGCGTACTGTCAGGTTAAAAATAAAGGTACGAATATTATATATCGAAGATGTATGAATATTACAAATGAATACTTGTCGGGGCGTGAACGATCTTCGGATATTGCACGTATCGACAAGGGGTATGGTTGTTAAATGAAGGATGTAAAGAACGCCTAGAGTGTTCTTATGCTATAATGTAATTATTGTATATGTGAAGTATGTGTATACAGGTACACGAATGGTATGTGAGTTCTACGTTCTACATAGTAAGTTAGGATGGCAAATCCCTCTAGCTTCTGTCGGACATAGACTCGGCTGGTGATGGCGTAGTTAAGGACTGCGGGCCTTATACGTAATGTAGATGATAGATGTAAACGTAGATAGGGACGGTGGGCCTTATACGTGTTACAGATAATAGACGACAACGTAGTTAAGGACTGCGGACCTTATACGTATTATAGATAGGCATCGGTATAGGAAAGGACTGTGGACCTTATACGTGCTGTATTTGTGATGTGGTAGCATAGGGGAGGACTGCGGACCTCGTACGTGCTATGAATTAGGTTGCAACATAGGGAAGGACTGTGGACCTTGTACGTGTTGTGGATGTAGGATGGTATAGGGAAGGACCGCGGACCTTGCACGTACCATGAATGGTGAACATAGGTAAGGACTGCGGACCTTTTACGTGTTCACGACCTTGAGTACAGGTATAGACGGCGGACTATGAACGTACTCTCGGTAGACTGAGGTTAGTGATTGTAGATATGTATGTATGTATGTATGGTAGTAAGTATGTATGAAGAACAGAAGGGTAACTGGTTAAGTATGGATATGTATCTTCGGATATGTATGTATGTGTATGTAATGTATGGCGTCCGATTAACTAGAACTCACTCAGCGTAGCTGACTTTTAGTATGCACGCAGGTGAGTAGAATGAGACAGCTAGCTTGAGCAGGCACATGGTGGGCGAATAGGAGACTGGCATCTGAAGACTCAAGACGTTTTAATGTAATTGACGTTTATTTTGAAAGACAAGAATGTGTAATTAAGGCAAGTTTTGGATTGCTGTAACGTTTCATGAAAGTTTTTATATTCCGCGAAAGTTTTAATGAACTCTGATTTGTAAGAACTGTGTTTATGAGTAAATCCGACGTTAAAGTAGGGCTACCGGGTTCGGGGCCTTACAAAACCCCACCCAACTCTAAACTCAACGGCGGGTCGAGTGGGTGTAATCTTGGCTAACACATTTTCCATGGTCGTGGTAGACATGGTGGCAAGGCAATTGATAAACAGTCAGCTTCGGTGTCGAACACTTAGTAATACTTGTTTTATAGGCTAGCTACCTATTGATATATAATTGACTTAACACTATATGGTAACGCAAAACGCAAACGCAAACACCTAAATGCAAATGGTTTTCTTTATTTATATATGTGAACTCACCAACCCTGTGTTGACACTTTTAGTATGTTATTCTCAGGTAGCCGAGGCGGGCGCGCGGTATAGGAACATGCATTTCATAGAACTCTATCGTTTTTGCAAACTTGTTTTTAAACTGTTATTAATTGGGTTTTAAGTCGTCCTGCGTGACGCAACACTTGGTTTATGAATTTACGCTTCCGCACTTTTTTAAATTTAATGTTCGTGGTTTGAAAACTTTGAACATAGTGTTTGATTATAACTAATGATTCCAATCCGATTAGTTCACACCCTCTGATGGTAAAACTCCGTTAGTGGATTTTGAGGGTGTGACAACTTCTATTTCTTCTAAAAACGTATTTGGCTTTCCCCAGATCACCCCAATTTGACTCCAACCCCCTAGTGCTTGATCAAAAGATTTTTATATAAACCAAAATTTAAGCTTTAAGGTTGAACGTTGGACTTACAAGCCAGTGAACTGACAAGCCTTTCATTCGAGACATGAGACTTATTTGTGTGTCCCCATCTTTGTAGTTCTAGTTTGACCTTTTAAGCTTTTAAAATAATTTTAATAGAATAAAATAACTCAAATAACCCTTTGTACATTTTTTTTGCAACTTAATAATAATAATAACTTAATAACACAGTATTTTTGGTGATCAAGACACTAACAGGCTCGTGTATGACTGGTTAATTGCTTTTCTGCCTATCCTTCGGAGAGATGTATATGAAGACACACACATTTCTTCAAAATGACTCTCCACAATAAGTTCAGCAAATTTAGTTTATATCACTTCAACTTTTGCGCATCAAAGAAAGCTACCATACCAATCAATGACTGTTCTAGAGCCTTTTAAGCTTAATAACTTCACCCGTTAGGCACACAAAAACAATTTATCTATCATTTTCCAAAGGTGGAATCAATTATCATTTGAAAATATTTTGAAGCTTCAAAAAAGCAGTTAACTGAATAATAATATCACTTCCCAGGGAGTTACATAAAAACACATGTGTTAAGAATACAGTCTCCCCGATCACTGTTAAGCTTTGGGGTAAATGGCTATCCTGTATGACCACAAGTGGTTAACCGGACCAAACATGTATGAGCATACACGTCCCTCCAGCTCAGAGTTACTGACATAGTTTTAAGTGAAGGAACACAAAACACAAAACACATCATAATCGCCATGGGTGCTTTCAGTCGTTGGGTAAATGGTAATCTTGTGAAACTACAAGTTGAACACCGGACCAACCATATACGAGTATATGTCCTTCAAACTTGAGCAACCAACATAATTTTAAGCGAGAATGAATCTTGAGACCAAAAAAAAAACAAAAGACAACGTACACACACTATTTTTGACTTTTTGAATTTTTTTAATAATGAAGACAACGCACACACACTATTTTTGTCTTTTTGATTTTTCTCCCCCTAAATTTGTGCAAAGATATACAGGAATGTACAAATTTACACCCAAAAAGACTCAATCTCGAAACGAAGAATTTTGAGAAAAACCCACAAGCACATTAAATTTTGCTGTTCCGACAGATTTTAATATCAATGTGCTTGGTTTTAGAATGTTGAACGGGGTTTTTCACGATTGCAATGGCCGCATCATTATCACAAAAATAGGAGTGTTAAGAAATTCCAAACCGTAATCCAGCAATTGGTTTTGCATCCAGATGACCTGAGAATAGCAAGCGGAAGCGGCAACATACTCGGCTTTGGCGGTCGAGGTAGACACCGTCTGTTGTTCCTTACACTGCCATGAAATAAGACGGTCTCCTAAGAACTGGCAACCAGCTGACGTTGATTTCCTGTCAATCTCATTTCCATCATAATTGCTATCAGCAAAAGCATATAAATAAAAGTATGAGTTTTTTGGATACCAAGGACCTAACTTCGGTTGTCCCTTCAGATATCTAAAAATACGTTTAACAGCAATTAAATGAGATAGTTTAGGATTAGCCTGGAAACGAGCACATTAGCCAACTGCAAACATGATGTCAGGACGACTAGCTGTGAGATACATCAGAGACCCGATCATCGATCGATAGTATGTTTGATCTACAGGAATCCCATCATGATCAGATGACAGTAGTGGTCTTTATGCCATGGGAGTGTTGGCACTCTTGGAATCTTGAAGCTCAAACTTTTCCAGCATATCCTCAACGTACTTCCCTTGATGTAGTAAGATTCCTGCCGAGCTTTGTCCAACCTGTAGCCCCTGAAATGATGTTATTTCACCCAACAAACTCATCTCAAATCTTTTCTTCATTACACCTTCAAATTATGTGCACAACTCAGCGCTGGTGGATCCAAAAATGATATCATCGACATAGATCTGAATGAGAATCAAATCTTTTCCGACAGTTTTCTAGAACAAGGTTTGGTATGGTTCCACGCTTGTAGCCATGATCAAGAAGATGCACGGTCAATGTAGCATACCACGCTCGAGGAGCCTGATGTAACACGTATAACGCTTTGTCTAGCTTGTAGACATGATTTGGTTTCTTAGGATCAACAAAACCCGGTGTCCGGTCAACATAAATCTCTTCCTTTACTTCACCATACATAAATGCGGTCTTAACATCCATCTGATAAACTGTAAACCCCATGAACGATGCGTAGGCCATAAAAATCCTAATGGCCTCAAGTCTGGCCACTGGAGCATAGACCTGACGAAAACCACGAACTACCAATCGTACCTTATTTAAAAGAATAACCCTTGTGTCATCTTGCTTGTTTCGGAAAACCCACCTTGTGTCAAGAGCTTTCTTTCCATCCGGTAACTTAACCAATCTCCAAGCCTTAAACTTATAAAACTGATTTAATTCTTCGTGCATAGCATCAACCCAACTAGGTTCTTGAAGAGCCATTTCTACTGACTTTGGTTCAATTTGAGAGATGAACAAAAGAACATACAGCTGTTAATGTGTTCTGTCTGACTTCTGGTGGACACTCCCGCTTCGATGGGACCTTTAACACTCTCAATTGAATGATTTTTCTGAATTCTTGATGGAATTAACTGATTAGAAACATCACCAGTAGATTGTAAATTTGACAAGTTCTCAATATCATCAACAAGAGGATTCTTCCATCCAGATGTCGCCGTACTGTGAGAATACGAGGTACTCGTGACATATTCATTTGGAATGTCATCGGGAAAAAGTGTGCTCCCGAAGTTCTGTCCCCCCCCCCCCTCAACATTAGTAGCATCTTCAGACGTGTTTGGTGAACACTTGGTTTTTGAGGTTTCTTTGGGTTGAGTGCCTGTTGCAGGTGAATCATTACTTAACTCAGTGACATCATCATCAATTAATGGAGAAATGTGAGACACTGTCTGTGAATTATCCGTTGCAGCTTCCACTGTGGGACCACATAAGGGTTCAGTGTTGATGACTGGAAACACGTTGAAGGGTTTAAAAAGTTCGTTGTAGTCAAATAACCAATCGGGACCAACACGAGCGTCAGTCTAATTTTCTTCTAACCACCAAACTTCATAGGACTCTAGAATTTGCTTGGTTGACTTGTTGTAGACTTTGTAAGCTGTATTTCCCGCATACCTAACAAAGTAACACTCATCAGATGCGGCCCCACATTTCGGAGCAGTTTTGAGATTCAGTAAAGTGCACGGACACTCGAAAGTTCTGAAATGAGCAACAGTTGGTTATGACCATATACAATCTCATACGGGGTCTTCATCTTGGATTTGTTGATTATCACCCGGTTCTGAACATAACAGGCCGTATTAATGGCTTCTGCCCAGAAAAACAGTGGCAGTTTAGAGTCACACAACATTGTTCTTGCTGCTTCGATAAGAGTTCTTTTTCTTCTTTCAGCCACACCATTTTGTTGAGGCGTCTGTGGGGCGCTGTACTGACGAAGTACTCCTTTTTCTGAACAAAAGTGATTCAATGTTTCATTCTTGAATTATGTTCCATTATCACAACGGATTCCCTTCAGCTTTAGGTTCAGTTGATTCTCCATGAGAACAACAAACTTCTTGATTAGATCTGCAGTTTCACTCTTATTTGACAAGAAAAATACCTATGTAAAACGTGAATAATCATCAGTAATAACAAGACAATAAGAGCTACGAGATAAACTCAAGACATGGACAGGCCCGAAAAGGTCCATATGAAGTAATTGAAAAACTGATGAAATGGTATTTATCAACTTCGGTTTGTGAGATTTTCGATGATGTTTACCCAAAGCACAAGCCACACATTTTTCAATAGTAACAAAATCCTTAATGGGTAGTCCACGTACCAAGTTATTTTTAGCAAGACGATTAAGGTTTTTAGAACTTGCATGACCAAGACGACGATGCCATAACATGGCATTATGTTCTGACACTTTTGAAACAAACAAGTTATTTAATCAGGAACATTTTTATTCATGTTGATCACATAAGCATTATCTTTTCGTTGTGATTGAACAAGAATCCAGTCTTCTGGTATAATTATACCAGGTTTCAGAATCAAACACCCCTTTTTAGTAAAATGAGTTGAGAAATCTATGTCACAAATTTGTGACACGCTCAAAAGACTATGCTTCAATTCTGGAACAAAATTAACATTTTTCAAACTTTAGAACACCGTTACTTACAGTGATCTTCTGAGTGATATTTCCTTTCTTTCCTCCCACAAAAGACGCATACCCACCGTCAAATGTTTGAATGTCGTGTAGCTAGGTAATGTCCCCTGTCATGTGCCTGGAATAGCCACTATCAACATACCAAGGTCTGATGATATTCCTCCATTGTTGTCCTTTCACATAATGCGATTAGTTAGTTTTTGGTACCCAGTCCATACTTACATTGGGTGACCCTGATTCATCTACAGTTGTCACGAATTGCCATGACATGTCCTTTTGATCATTAAACATAGATTTTGAAGAAACTTTCGCCAAAGATTTAGGAAACCATCTATGTATGTATGATTTGGAAGTATAGGTTCGAATGGTTTTCGTAACCTCCGATGTTTTGGATGTGGAAGGAGACGAATTAGCCCTTTTCTCCTGTTTTGGTCTAGACTTATTGTTCACATTAGACGTTGAACTTGAAGCACATTTTCTTTCAGACATGTCAGGTTTGTTTAGATGAGGACTAAACCTGCCAGATTTGTTTCGATTCCAGTCATCGTCAAAGGTGATAATGCCTGAATCTTTGTCTGTACGCGAAATGAGGCATGTAGGGCATATTCCTCTGATAAAATCCATAATAGGAAACATATGAACGATGTGGAAAATTTCTGGCAATATGACCACGAGTGCCACAATTAAAACAAGTTTGACATTTTATGAACCGGTCATTTTGGGCAACTCCTTTTCTGGACTGGTTGTGCGGACCAGTCTGCATAAATTTGCGAGAACCCCTGTTTTCATTTTAGAACTTGTCACCTTGTTTGTCATTAGAGCATCCCTCTTTGACACATTTAGGTGCCAAGTAATTTTTATATGTTTTTGAATTTTTAGTTTTATTAGAAACCACATTATTAGAGTTCAAAATTTCAACAGAATCAACCACACAAGAATCCTTGCTCTTTAAAACAGAGCCCACACAAATAGTCGAAATAACAGAATTTAAAGCAGGAAGTTTTAAAGAATCATCAGAAACAATGTCATTATCAAATTCCAAACTAGGGTCGTCATCCTCATCAGTCCACTCCTTCACAATTACTTTGTCTGCACATGAAGTAGATACATTAGAATCATTCATATTTGAAGTGGACAGACCAGCATTCACAGAACTGGTCCCATCACCTTTGTCTTGTTTAACATACTTCATGTCCTTTATCTTTTCTTCTTGTTCTTTGGTGACAGGGGTAGGAACATAATTCTGGTTGTAAGGTGGGGGAACTTGACTGTATCCTATTCCCTCACCTTCATTTTCCTTCCCCCATAATTGGTTTTCAATCATTAAGTTAACTACTTTACTGGAACCATCGAATTTTTTAAAATCAAGTTCAGCCTTTTCAAACTTACAAGTTAGATTTAAGATTTCTAACTTGGAAGCTTCCAGTTTAGCAGTTAATTCAGCAATTTCTTATTTGGCATCTAGGTGGTGACAACTTTTTATTCTAAAGTCAGATTAAGCTTAGAAATGTCCTTCTTTTGTGCTTCTATTTTGTCTAGAAAACCCTGTTCATTTTTTTTAGGTTTGAAATTTTCTGATTTTATTCTCTCCATATCTCTACTTAGACTGTCGTTATGAAGCTTATACATTTCTATTTTTTACCACAATTTAAAGAACATGGTTAAAAACATACCTCAGATGAATTTGGAGAAGTGAACGCCATATAAGCAAACTGAAGCTCCATGACTTTTTTCTCAGTAGCATTTTCTTCTCCAGTGTCTTCAACATTGGTAAAATTTGTAGTCTGATTTTCAATGTTGAGCGCAACCATCTGAACTTCCCAACAAAAATGTTGAGCAACCATACCTCTTTCACCATTACCTGAACTACCTCCAGCGTCACCTTTGGTATTCCCAACTGGAACCAATGCCCTTTCCGTATTTCCATCCTTAGTTGGGTTAGTACATTCACAAGCAAAATGACCCGGCTCGTGACAGGTGTAGCACCTAAAAGTGTCAATGTTAAAACCCACCTTTTGATTATTAGGCATGTTCCAATTATTTCTACCCATCCTCTTAGTGAACTTCTTTGCACAAAAAACTGCCATGGCAATTTTCCACGAGATGGATCTGATCTAGTTCAGCAGCAACCACAGGTTGAACCAAGTCTCCAGCCAAAAATGCATTATAGCAATTCATGAATCCCGCCATTAGAGCTATATTCTCTTGAGTCTTCTTTGGTATGGTGGGGATCTGACTGAAGTTATGACTGGGAGCGTGAGAAGTTTTTCCAGTATCATTTGAAGACTGTCCAGATTTGGTGAAGAAAACTGGAGCTGGTTTGGGTGAGTTGGATGATGATGATTGACCTAGAGTGGATGAGAAAATCTGGAAGTTTCCCTGAGGTGGTTGTTGAGTAGGCTTGAACAGTGAGAAACTATCTTGAGAAATAAGAGTACTGTTGGAGGGAACGTTGTATCCAGCTGCACTTTAAGAGCTTGCATGATTTATTTCCCTCTGCTTATCATCCATATCACATGCTTTAACAATGGCTATCATTTCAGTCATACCCATTCTGTTGAGAACCTTAGTCTTTTGATAACCGCAACATTCATGTCCCAACTCTTTGGCAATGAATTCACAGCTTGTTGTTTATTTCTGAGGTTTGTAGATAAATCCCTGTTGATCTCATTTCAGTCACAAGTGAGATAAATCCGTGAAGTTGAGATTCCAACGTTTCTCCCAAAACATGATTAAACATATTGAACTTTTGTTGCAGCAGATCTTGGTGACTTCTCATCAAATATTTATTCCCGTCATATACTTCGATCAGTGCCTCCCATAACTCTTTAGCAGATTGAAGTTCTCTAAACTGAAGTGAAATCTTAGGTCAGAGTGCCATGGTTAAAGTGGAGAGAGCTTTCTCATCTTCCTCAACTTTAGCAAAATCATCATTGTCATACTGTGCAACAGGTTTCACAAGAACTTCATAAGAGTCATCCCTTTGATAGGTGATCCTTTGAGGTTCCCTAACAATACTTTTCCAGATTTTGGAAACAAAATTTCCATTCATTGAACCCTCATGAGATAAGAGACGGGGTATACGAGTGGCGATACCCATGATGGAATCGAATCATGTTCTTGATGAAGTAATGAATTGGTTGAATTGCTACAATTTGTTAACTGGGCCATTTTAATTGAGTTAATGATTGATTTTAGGTCCAAAAATTACTTATGTCCATACTTAAAGCCCAAGGCTGATTAATCAGGCCCAACAGTCTACTCAACAGAAATCCGAGAACACAAATGTTGACCGAAAACCAACTGATTTTGACCAAACTTTGACCGAGAATTCAAAGTCTGACCAGGTGTGACCGAGAACTCAGATGTTGACCGAGAACTGCTTTGACCGATAACTACTAGTGGCCGAGAACTGTTCTTGGCCGAGAACACATAGTAGTCGAGAACTGCCTTGGCCGATAACTACCAGTTGCTGTTTTGACCGAGAACACAGATTGTCAACAAACTCGTAACAAACTCCCGAGAAAAATGGATCTTGATTTGTTTCCAAACCAATATCAAATCTTTCCCAAATATTATCTTCTTCTTCTTCTGCGGTCACAGTTTCGCCGAAAATACTATCAAACCACCAAGAACACTTTTCTTGAATGTTTGATATCACAATAACGAGCCTCAATAAGGTCTAAGGCTCTGATACCAGTTGTAAGACCGGAATCTGGATCACTACAATTATGATATCAATAAACAAGTATTGGTGCGGAATACCAACACTTGGTGAATCAAGAACACGAGCAAACACACGAATGTAACACCGGAATTGCTTCAAAACACATGTATTATTAGTATACGTCGGGTGCTTAAGCACTTACAATACTTGCACGTCTAGTAACTCTTAGACGGCCAATACACAAATTAACTAACACCTTAACACTATAAAATACATGCACTATATATAGTGAACCAATACACTCAAGCCCAAACGAATTAAAAGCCCACCGAGATCTCATAAGAGATCTCGGCGTACACAATATACACGTGACCCAAAGCCCACATACATGCTAAGCCCAAATACAATTGACTAAGTACAAACCATCCGAAACTAGGCCCAACAACTAATATACCATTATATTAAAATAGTAATAAATTACAAACGATTACAATAATTCGAGACGACCAAAACCGTGCACTCACAAACAATCCCTTGTCTTGTGCTCTTTGTCTTTAAATTACGTGAATCCCTTAGTATTCCAATCACGACAACTATGAATTCTAACGTGTGGCATACACGAACAACACATTGAAGTTTCATAGCTCGATCATAGTTTTCACGTCTTGCAAACAAAATATTGTTCTTGTACAAAAAATCTGTGTCGGTCTCTAATAAATTAACGAGCCACATTAGGTCTATGACTCATATAAAATTAGTCTTCAACCCTTTTCCCAACACGATGACCGCCTCGCCTGTTTTATTGTCGTAGCCCCACCGATTAAATGACAGATGAAGATCTTGCGGAAAGGTCTTCGCCGGTACTCGCTTCATACTCTTATGTGGCTTTACATTAAGAATAAGCTTCCTCCAACTAGTACGAGGATAAATCTAATTAATGTATTTTCTAGTTGGCACCTGCGGTTTAAAGATAATAAACCCGTGGTTGACCTTAAAAAGCATATGTTGATAAATACATCCTACTAATTGATTTTCACTACAGTTAATGAATGGCCAATTAACAAGCGTCCGCACGTCCCACCTCGGCAGTGAGAGAACGCCAGTAATATATTGAAAGTACTGAACACTGTTCTCCCAGTTAAAAATATAAACACTTAACTCCGAATCATATAACCAAGATAAGATGTCACCTTTGACGGTTTGCACGACTTTGAATGTGGTTTTCTACTTTGCTTTAGCGCGTGCACTTACATCGAGCTTGTTTTCTTGATCAACATATCGATACGCTTCATTAATCTTCAAAGTCAGGGATTTATTGTGATCCCCAAACCAACCCTCAGCATCAGAATCCAACGAACTTGACCCCTTTGCTGACACTTTTTCTTTCTTCTTGGTTGCCTTCTCAAAATGATTTTCGGCGTCTTTAATATGTTCTTCAGTGAATGATGGAACACCATGTCATGTTGCCTTATCAGGGCCTAGTTTATGAGTAATTACCTCTTTTGATATACCTGTCATGTCGGAGTGTTTGAAGGAAAATGTATATTTTCGTTGCTTGAGGAAGGATACTAGATCCTCTTCAATGTTAGTAGGGATACAAGATCCTAGGAAACCCTTTATGTCTGGATCCTCAAGGTCCAACGATACTTCTTTTAGGCTTGTTCTCGAGCTTCCAGCACGTTCCTAGGATGTTACCTTAGTTACCATGCTACCGTTTTCTTAGCCGCCGGTTTCATGGATGAGGAGTAGTAGTTTTTGCTTCCACTTGGTCACCTTCTATTCTCACTACCCCCAAGAAGTTGGTAGTCTTATACACTGGTGATAAGTAGATGCTACATCTTTCATTTCATATAGCCATGGACTGCCAAGAATTACATTGCATCAAGACAAGTTATTAATAACACAAAATTTTTTATAAGAGTTCCCTCCCTCAATGTATATAGGAAGCTTGATGTCCCCCATTGTTTTCTTAGTTTCGCCGCTAATATTCATCTTCTTGAGTACATTATGATGTTAACTGAACTTCCTCCATCAACTAGGATCTTGCGCACATAATGATTAGAAATAAATAGAGTTACAATCAAACCATCTTGATTCGGATCCTGGATCCTCGTTCTATCTTCTTCGTCGAAGAAGATTCTATTGTCATTGTTTAGGGTAGTGTGTATGATAGGTCACTCTTCGTTTTCCAACATAGTTTCTTTAGCATGTCTTTTGGCCGAGGAAAAGGAAGTTCCACATATTTCCGATCCACTGGAGATGAAATTGATGACTTGTGCATCGGGTGGTGGTGGAGTTTCTTTCTGTGGAACTACTTCAGGATCCTGGATCCTTGATTTCTTTCTCCCTAGAAGTTCTTTGAAGTGGACCTTGCTGAGAAGATACCCGATTTCTCTCCTCAGACCAATACATTAAAACAGGCCGGGTAATATAAATTGGGAAAACCGAATTGTTACAGTATCCCCTACTTTTTTGAATTCCGTCCTGAAATAAAAAATACCATAATAAAACCAATAAATTATAAGGAAAAGAAAAAAACTCTTGAATTTTTGATTCCTCCATATATGAATATGATGATGGCTCCTAGAAATGGAAACTTGTTTTGTGTTAAAGGCCACTGAAAAAGAAAACAAATTGTAACACCCCGCAACCGCAGCGGAATCGTAAACGGGATGCAACAGGCACCTCTGATATCAACCACATTGTTTATAAAGAAAACTGAATACATTAATATACTTCAAATTACATTATATCATATTTCATTACCGTCTAGGTGATACACACATCATACAATACGATACATAATTCTATTTATTATAATGTATCCTAACATCCCGCACGCAAATCTTACTCACATCAAGCACTTAGCACGTAAGCAATCACTTCATCTTAATTGTACCTGAAAAGCATGTGAGAAAACGGGTCAACTACGAATAGTTGGTGAGTTTCACAATTTGAGTAAACCTTGATAAATCAATATCATAATATAATATTATCTGGGGACACTGTTAACCCAGTACTGTACCCATTCCGGGGGCAATGTTAACCCAGAAACACTTCTAGGGACATCTGGGGACACCGTTAACCTAGTACTGTACCTATTCCGGGGGCAACGTTAACCCAGAAACACTTTTAAGGACATCTGGGGACACTGTTAACCCAGTACTGTACCCATTCCGTACGATTCCTGTACAATCATATATTTATAAACACACGCAAATCCATGCGTTCAGTATGTACTTAAACATTTCAATAGTAACATGCTTCCGCCCCGGGAAAATATTTAAAAACAATTCAGAAAAAGGGGCTCACGAAACTCACCTTAGCACATGCAAGCAGGTAACACAATCATTATTAGTTAACATGTCCAATCTGTAAGATGATCCCTACGATCGTTACTATACACTCATTATTAATATATCTTTAACCGTGTTAACGGTACATCTGGGGACACTGTTAACCCAGTACTGTACCCGTTCTGGGGGCAATGTTAACCCATAAACACTTCTCCGGACTCAGATTGTGATATAGTTTAGAGTTCCATGGTCACAATTACTATTAGTCGTTTTTCTCTTTTTGCGTGCCTAGCACGGTTATCCGTTTTTACGTTTCAAAAATGAGTTTTGTCACACACGACCCGAAAGTAGTTGTTGACTGATAATTTAATTAGAGATGTGAAATTATAGCTCGGTTTAGACGCCCCGATTGGCCGCGGGACCCGTTTCCGTCTTTAGCGTACCGGAAACTGTTAAATCGGGCAAAAATTACTCAAATCATCCGAATTATTTTCAGATGATTTATTTTTACTTGTTTAACTCATTTATATGAAAATAGTCCATTTTTAGGGTTTTTATACACCAGTCAGCTCGCTTAAGCGAACTTTACCGGTTTATGCGTTTTAGACTTTAAAAGTTTGTTTTTATCTTCTTTTTAGCACAAATAATTATCCGTTTAGTCTCGGATCTTGAAATTTTGGACAAATCACTTTTTGACAGTGGGGAATTTTATAAAAATATTTCCAGAATTAATTTTTATATTTAAAATTTATTTATCTATTTTTAAACACCATTTAAACACTAAATATGTCGTAAATACCAAACGATCTTAGAAAAATCCCAAATCTCTCCTGGATGTCCCCTGCCATCCATATAGTCCCCTGTAATTTTTCCAGAACCAAAATCTTCCTTTACATGCCATTTTCACTAAAACCGAGCTAGAGAACCCTAGAACTCGTTTAACCAAAAAGCCTACTTAGACTTTTCCAACTGACCTAAAATTTTGTGTGTGACTTATACATGTTATCAAAAGCTTATCTGCAATTTTCCAGAATTTTTCATGATATTTAACTATTTTTCACCATTTTTAGCCAAAACCGAGCATTAAATTCACCAAATATTCATCCTTTATGCAAAAATTACCAAAAATTCACAGAACTCATATTTTCATACATCTAACTCCTCTGTAAAATTTCATGACCTTACTCTAAACACATCACAATCTGTCCAAATCTCCAAAACCGAACATAAATCGAATATACCTTTCGTTTTCCGCCACTACAAGCTACAAACTCGTTTTTCCGCCTTATCTACCACTAAATACAGAACCTACAACCAACATACCACAATACCAAGCAAGTTACACTCACGATCAAGCCTCTTACACTATAGTTTCGGTTATGTTTCAAAAATAAAGATTTAAACCGTAAAAATTCGTTCTTGGTTCGTTTAACCCCTTTCTTGGACCAAGATCCCTTGTATAACCCGTATACATCACTTGATCATGCAAGAATCGGTTTTCGTCTTTGAAACCTCATTTTCTTGCAATTAAACTCAAAAAACGAAGATGGAAACGTATATAACCCGATCATTACCTTGTTTTCTTGCTAAAATCTCTCGGTTTTTGGTTCATGATCTTGAGAGAGTTGAAGATTGTTGAAGTAGTTTGATGAAAAAAAAGAAAAATAATATGAATGGGATGTACCCATGGTCCGATCGGAAGTAGTGAGGGGGTGGGGTGAGACCCACCTCTTCATTCTTAGCCACATGTTTGGATATCCGCAATCCCGATAATGTTTTGGATAATCTGGTTCAGTTCGTTTTTCGGTTAAATGTTTAATTCGGCTTAAAACGAGGCTAAAACGGTCGTTTTTTCGGCTTAAAAATGAAATTTATATAAAACCGATTTAAAAACTTTAAAAACTTAAACCATGACATTTATTAACTTAAAACATCATATCATTAATTATCGCGCATCTTTTTCGGCTTGATCGATCATCTCTTGCTCGGTTTGGTATTAAAGGTTTCGTTTAATGTACCGACGTACCATTAAATCGAAATTCTTTTTCTGTGCTTTAATTCACTTATCCCGAAGCTTTAATACTTCGTAAACATCACTAAATATCATATATCTCGTCTATAATTGAACCCTCGATTCGTTCGGGTTTCAATAACTATCGATCGATTAATCGCATATTCAATACGATGAATTATATATTCACGTACGATCAATACAGTGAACCATGTATTCTCGTATAATTACTATGGTAACTCATGTACCCGACATTAAATATGACGTAACTATTGTCTACCGGTTAGGGTATACCGGGTTTCGTCGGAATCGTTACATTCTCCCCCCGTTAAGAAATTTCGTCCTCGAAATTTTTAACGCCCACTATCCACTTCCGAGAGAAAGGTGGAGGTTTTTCCTTCAGAATTCACCCTCGCGTTACCAGGTATAATCTGGTCCTCGCTGTGAATTCCACTTAATCTTAATCAATAAAGCTTGGTGTGTCCAAACTGTTTAGTTTTCCCGTCTACTATCTCTACGGAATTATTTATGATATCAAGTATGACTTCTATGAGTACTTCCATTACTGGTACTTTCGTTGCCTCGTCGCTTAGGTACCTTTCAATCCATATACATGGCAAAACATCATGTATAGTACCTAGCCCCTGGAGTATTTTAATCGATAAACTAAATGACCAATCATGGAGATAGTCTCATGAGGTCCAATATATTAAGGAGCTATTTTCGGTTTTGCCAAACCTCATATCACCTCTCTAAGAGGATGCCTTAAAAATACCTTGTCACCTCTTTAAGAACAAACCGGGTGACGAATTGTTAACGTGCTCTAATGCCGATCTCCTCTCGGTCTCACCGACACACTACCCTAATGGAGAAGAATACTATGCAACCAAGGATAGAGGAACAATTCAGTTTAACTTAAACTAGGTCAACTAATCGCTCACAAACCCAAACCCGACAAGAACCGAACCCGCTGTCGCGTGATCCTAATCCTAACAAGTAAAAGATATGAGACGAGTTTACATCCTATCACCTCTCGGTCTCAAGGAAGGTGTCTAACCGCTGATTATATTCAATTAAAACACTCACTTAAACCTTACGGTTGATCAACCCGCAAACAAACCCTAAACACTAAGTAAAGAGTCCTAACAAGCAACAATCAATCAAAACTCATTCAATTAATTAAAGCAAGAGGTTTATAAGTGTAATTAACAAATTCACAACCACTAAACACAACCTAATTCAATGTTAAACAAAACTTTACATTAACAATTTAAGCCATGATCATCAACAATCCAAACTACTTACTAAAACCTAACAACAATCATCTAACCTAGGTAGAACTAACTAGTTTAGCCTAACATTGATTTTGGACAGCAGCATATAGTTAAGATAAACATCAAATAACTCAACCAAAACATAATAAAACTCATTCAATGATCAAGAATAATCAAACACAAGTCAAACTAAATTACTTGCAAAACAATCCAACAAAAAGCTTAAACTTAACAAGTTAGGGTTCTTGAACAAAGGACAAAGTTTATGGATGATTACTTAGGGTTATATGGCTGAGATTATGATTGTATATGACCCGTAGCTGCTTTCCACAGCTGTCCTTAGCCTCCTTCTTCTTCCCTTAGCTCAAGAATTGCAAAAAACGAATATTTCCACTTGAATGGGAGCTTTTAGGGTTATTTTTTTACTAGTTGGGGGCTGATTTCGGGATTGATGGGCTGTTAGGGTTCTTTTTTCTTTTGTTTAATTAATATATTATGCATGTAAGGCTTCTAACTTGTGGGCTTGGGTCGGGCCTTGAGTTGTAGTCTTCAAAGTTGCTCAAATAAGCCCCTAGAGTCTTCAAACTTGCCACTTTTCTTCATTAAAACTCATAACCTACAAGTAAACATCCATCTTTGTAAAATTAAGCAAAAACAAGCTATACCTCTTAATAATTAAACTAAAAAGCAATTAAATCACGATAAAACGATAAGGAAAGTAAGTGTGTTTTATAACACATCAGAAGGAAAGAAAGAAAAGACCATGGGCTTAAGCTCATGATCCATAATTATATAAACCTTAATTATCCATTTTTTATTAATTTCACACATATTCCATACACCACCAAAACACACACTTAAGCTCTCTCTAGTTTCTCTCTCTCTCTCTCTAACTGAAATCACCAAGAAACCAAGCATCAACCCGAGGTAATGATAGTATGTTATGATAAGAACTCAAAGCCGTTAGATTTAGTCACGAAACTGCGAGCCAACACCATTAAACCGTTAAAGTCACGAGATCCGGGTGAAATTGGGTATAAACCAAACCTAAGATGAGCTTACGGGTCACCCTAGCTCAGATTTGGATCTAACGGGGCTAAAAACGGTTAAAAACCGTGGAAAACGAGTCAGGTCTCGTTTTTCTGGTGAAATCGCGGTTTACCGGCGCCGCCTACGAGGATGTCAGAGAATCTTCGACATTCTGACCTAACCCTAATTCGTCAGGGTGATTCGTTAACGGAAGCCTAACGAACTAGCCTTAGTTCGTATCCAAATTCGTTAAGGTCCAATTCGTTATGATAACCAGTTCATTATAAGGTGTAATTCATTATGAGGACTGGTTTGTTATATGGGTTCAATTTGCTAAGAAGTTCAATTCGTTAACCAGACCAAAAGAATAAGGTCCAGTTCGTTATAAGTCTAATTTGTTATAAGGACCAATTCTTTATAAAGGCCAATCCGTTATGAAGTAACAAATTAGCCAGTTCGTTATGGAAGACAGAAGTGACGAATTAACCCCAATTCGTTAAAAAGCAGAATAATGAACTAAACTTAGAGATAATTACATAATGGTCCCTGGAATTAGAAAGAATGAATTAATTACAAAATAGCCCTTGAACTTCATTAATATATAGAAGATACCTTAAAGGATTGAGAGGTTAACAATAAAACATTGTCATGAAATCCTAATGGAAAATATGTTAAGACAGCTTTACCGCAGCCAGGGGCTCTACCACTTGGACCCCGCTAGGGGCTGCCACCCCTAGAACCCCGATGCCAGGGGAGCTGCCCCCGGACCCCATTCGTTGAGGGTTATAACTAGACTAAAAACGCGATATGAGTAGTGATAGTTAAATTATTACGTGTAATTGTTATACAGTTAGTCGTGCACAGCGCAAGAAAGGAATAACCATAAACGTTGAACGTAACCGCATTCAGGTGAGTTTCTAGCCCCATTTCGTTGTTATGTTTTCGGGGCTGTGTGCATACTCGATACACTTACCTTAAGAGGTAAGTGTATGACATATATGATTTATGTGATGAATATTGTGATATGATTGTGAATGAAAGCTTGTCGATACGTGAACGATCTTCGGTTATTGCACATGTTGACAAGGGAGGTATGTATATGAAAGATGAATGTGTATGATAGATATATGTAAAATATATGAATATGTTTAAATGATTAAAGAAAGTATATCTATGTTACAAGTATGCAAAGACAGTATGTACGAAGATGAAGAAAAGAGGGATCAGACCCTAATAATATCTGAGATAGACAAGAAAGGGATCAGACCCTAATAATATCTGAGATAGACAAGAAAGGGATCAGACCCTAATACTATATGAGATACACAAGGAAAGAGGGATCAGACCCTAACAATATCTGAGATAGAAAATGACAGTAACTATATAGTATTAAAGTAGTACAGAATTAACGTATATATGAAATTATGTAATGAAAGTAAATTAGTAAGTAATTATTATGAATCTTCTGATGCATAATTGAAGGTAAGTATATGTATTGTATGATGTATGATTAACTAGAACTCACTCAGTGTAGCTGACTATTAGTATGAACGTAGGTGAGTAGATTGATACAGCTGGCTTGAACGGGGACACGTGTCAGAAGAATAAGAGTCTGGCATCTGAAGACTTATAATGTTTTAACTTTAAAGTTTTAATTTTGAAAGACAAGAATGTTTGATTAAGACAAGTTATGAAATATATTGTAATGTTTATGAAAGTCTTAGAATTCACGTAAAGTTTAATTTAACTCTGATATTTAGAACTATGTTAATGAGTAAATCCAACATCCAAAGTAGGGCACCGGTAACGGGGCCTTACATCCAATCTAGGGGAGATTGTTGGGATGAGAAAATGGAATTATGGAAGCCTGGAATCTTCTCAACCTCCCTAAAAAAGGCTAATATGGACATCAGGCACACTTGGACATCCGAGCAAGCTTTTACTATAGCCTAGCAAGATATTTTGCCTTCCGGGCAGAGTTATCTTCTTGAAGTCTTCTTTTGTGACTATCCAAGCAAGGTTCACTACGTCTAGCAAAGTTGTTCTTCAGGGCCAAGCAAGGTTGGCTTCTGAATAAGCTCTTGGCTAACAAAGCTTTTGAAGCCAAGTATTTGTAAGATCTAGCAAGGTTATTCATTAATAAACAGTAGTCCGAGAATGCTTGAGGAAAGTTATTCAAGAAACATTTTAAGGACTTTCTCTAGCAAGGTTCAACTCTTATCAAGCTATAGTGCTTCCAGCACAAGTCAAACAGTGTTACCAGCACACTTTAGTTTGCTTAATAAGTTATTCATTAACAAAGAGTTGAAGGGATTCATGAAGAACAGTTTCTCGTAGGATCATATCAAGCAAAGTTTGCTATGGTCAAGAAGATTGAAGTCTGCTAGGTGATACTCTTAGTAAAGTGTACCCGGAGAACTGTTCCCCAACACACTTCAAGGTTACCAGGTCTGCTCGAAGATGATAAACCCGAAGACCTGTTTTAACTTAGTATATTTTGTAATTTTGTAATACGTTTTTTGAATATGTATTAATGATTAGGGTTTCTAGAAGGAATGACACCTGTCGGGAGGCAGGCCTATAAATAGAATGATCTAGGGCATGCCTCCTACACGCAACACACATGACCTGAATATTGATTGACAACGATTTGACGGCTGACATATTCATACGGATATTCTGCCTAGAATCAAATCATTCCTCTTTTAGAACCCTAATAATTTATGTTTTGTAATCTACCTTACTATTAATGGAAATCTTTTTAGTATGTGTGTCTGTGTGTGTGTCTTTATTGTGTCCTTCAGCAACAATTTGTGTGTCATTGATTCCGCCTTTAATACACTATTATTCTTCTCCAATCTAGCCCCGTCTTTAACCTTCTTGTCAACACTATTTGTGTGGGTTACAATATAGATAGACTGAGAGATCAACGGGACCGACACATTTTGAAACATTCTATTCGATTTATGATTTTCTAAAATGATAGATGTTATTATATTATTCATTACAATTGTTATAATAAGAAACGTGAGGATAAACGAGTTGAGTTAGTATACATTCCTATTTGCATATGAGTTTATGTGTTAATATATTTTGTATTAAATATAGAAATCCAGTTATCATTGGAAGACTATTATTAATATCTTGGATCTACCTGTTGTGTGTCATCTCGTATGTGTTAATTATTCCGAGACAAAGGTGATCTTCTCAGAAATCCCCACTGTTTTCAATATTTTTAATTGTTTATAAACGTTTTTGGGGAAAACACATTTGGCTCAAAAACACATTTTATTTGTCAATTGTGGTATCGTAATCACTTTAAATTGATCAACGTTAACTAACGTGATCGACCTGACAAAAATGTATTTTCGCAGTCTTTATAATCATAAACTTGTGGATAAGCATATAAATATTGTTAGATCTATCGCGGTGACGTCCTATCATCATCGGTCGTGCCGGTGGGTAAACGATAAATATTTTGAATTATTGTACGCTTTGATTAAAGTTTTAAAAGTCTTACGTTTGTAATATTCTTTTCTACTTTATAACTATCCCAACTTGTTAAAGAATACAATATTGAATTTCGGACACTTTCGTTGGTGATGCTAAAGGGGCCCACTTGTTCTGTCGTATTGAACGATGACCGGTTTGTGTTTAATTAAATTTCGTGTGTGAAACGATAGTAGGCCTTGGTCCAATGGAGGTAAGGTAATGCATACATTCGTCCAGTGCGGACTTTGTGTAATTATTGGCTTTGTTTTGACAAAGAATAGTTATGTTTTAAAATGTCCTAAAACGATAACTTTCGTTAAGCGAAATATGTCTAATGGATTTTCATGGGATGAAAACTATTTCCGATGCGACTATTGGTTTCGTGCTGATGAGGACGAATCAATACTTTAACAAAGGAAAGTTTTACTTTTAAAATATTGTTATGGTTGTAAGTCCTTAATGCGATATTTGCTATTTCAACGAAAGATGACTTCGGGTCGAATGGAGGAAGTGGTATTTATGGAATCAAGAAAAGCTTTCTTTCAAAATATAAGTTTTAAAAATTGAGAACTCACCAACCATTGTGTTGACGTATGACTTGTAGTTTAAATAAAACGTGTACACTGACACGTGTAATTTATGACATTTTATAAAGAATAAAAGTCCAACTTGTATGCGAATAAGTTATGCTTAAACACTAATGGCTAAACGGCTTCTGTCACCGCCCAAGTAAGTTGATTAAGTCTTTCGCTGTTAAATTAAGATTTTTGGGGTGTGACATTCATCACCATAGATTCTCATTTATTATGCACTTTATCTAGTTTTTTACGTTCCCGACGCAACCCTGACGAGCTACGCCGGAGCATGCCGGTAAAGCCCAAGTGCCTAAGTAGTAAATCGACTAAAAATTGTTTGGTTTCGTTTGGTGCGTGACTTTACAAGAACTAAAACCAAAATTAAAACAAAAAAATTATAGAAATTGAGGTGGACCAATATGTTGGTATCGGAAGGGAAAACTCAAGAGTTGGTAAAACCCCACGTTGTCGACCCCTATCTTTGATGCGATTAGTCTAAGAAAATTTGGTTATTTTCGTCATGTTCGTTATGGTACCATAACTAAAACAAAACAAATGAGCAATCACTCGGTTTTCATTACGTCCGTTACGATAATGGACTAAAACAAAGCGGCGAGTCTACGCGAACTCGGTCTATTTCCATCATGGTCTTCACGGTACCGGAATACAAAACAAAAAAAAAACATAAAAGTAAACAAAATTGGCATTTGGTTGGTTTTGTTACATTGGTTATGGACCGTAACAAAAAAAAAAACGTCTTGCACCAATAAGTAGACGCCATGTAGCCCAACAGGGCTTTGCGGAAGCAAAACTCTTATTTATTACATTTGTTACCATGGCAAAACTAAAACAAAAAGGTCAGTAAAACCCAGGCTTTGCAACGATGAGTCCGTAAAACCTGATGTTGAGGCGGTGAGTTGACGCTAATTCGGTATGTTTCGTTTATTTTCGTAACGGTACCGGAACTAAAACAAAATGGTTGGTAAACGCGCAATTGATAAAAGCCGAGCGTTAACAAAAGGGTAGGTAAACCCGCGTGGTTAGTAAAAGTCAAGCATTAACCAAATGGTTAGTAAACACCTGCAGTTGGTAAAAGTTGAGCGTTATCGATCCTAGACGGAGTGAACCCAAATTCGGTGGGTATCCATTACGTTTGTTATGATATTGAAATGAAAAACAAAAATAAAAAAATGACATGAACCAATGGCATTTCACCACTTGGCCTAATAGTAACTATCGCGACACCAAACTTGTAATTTATACAATATAGACAATTTTTTATGCTAAGGGTTAAATAGAAAACAAGGTTTTAGTGGATCATTTTAAGAGATGATGCCCTCTTCTAAGGTACTGAATACTTTTGTATGCTTGTATTTTAATAACATGATCGATCCTAATAGTGTGCGTCTCATAGGCTATTAGATTAAGTACGTACAATCCTAATAGTGTGCGTCTCATAGGCTATTGGATTAACTTATTTGTTTAATTCTTGAGATTTATTATCAATACATTTTGATGTTGTTTGTGCCTTTGCTACAAAAAGCATGTTTACGGCTTAGTATATGGGTTGATTTGCTGCAAATAACAATGCCCACAGAAGTTAGTTTCATTAAGGTTACTTTTGAACGAAATGCTGTACATGTGTGATATGTTGGAAAAATAAAATTTTTAACATGAACTTTATTACCAGTGATATTATGATATGAGTTAAAAAAAACAAAAGAAAGAAACATGAAAACTATGGTATGTAGAATTGAATATACAATTGACAAAAATCCAGAAACAAAGTGAATGAAATAACGAATAGAGAGTGACATCATTTGGTAATAAAAATATCATGAAAGAGTTTGTAAAGTAATTTTTCTGTTTTATAAAATATTGAGTTTCTTACAATATATATTAGTATCCGAAAAGGAACCATGGATCTTACTGTGCTTATTATAAGCAGGAGTTTAGTTTAGTTTTATTTGTTTTGATTTGGTTTTCTTTTTGCAATTGGTGACTTGAATAGACATGGATTATCAAAGACCATCATTAAATCGCAAGGTATTTAATATCGTGTCCCTTTTCTATATTATCAATTTCTAGTAAAAGTTTTACATACCGAACAAAAACAGAAGGGGCTTGTTAGTGTTTAACCAAACAAACAATTGAACAAATTTTTTTGTTCATGTTTTTTCTTTTATAAAAATGTTTGTGATGATCATGTTTGTTAATTTTTTTTAACATACAGTTCATGAATATAAGCGAATACAAATGAACGTAATCAAACACAAATAAACATAAACAATTTGAACTAGGGGTACGCCTAGGACTCCTTTACGATGGTTCAGTTTTTAAAAGTTCAACTTGGATTGAATATGTTTAGTCTCAAATCGTCCACAAATGACATTGTTGTTTGATGCAATATAGTTATACCTTCAATTCCGACTTCTGAAGTAATAAAATGTGTTTAGTATTTGACTTTTTAAAGTGAATTTTAATATAATGGAATATATTTATACTTCATGTTATCAATTTTAAATTACATGTATTTAGATGTAATTAATATATATACTGACATGTATATATCTTTATTTACGTTAAATTATATATTTATATGTATATATATATATGTTGTTAGTGTATTGTGAGTTTAATTACTAATGAAAGGACTAATTCTAGAATATTTTAGCGAATTATTAGGCTACAAAATATCTTGTTCATGAATATTTATGATGTAGAGAAGTTTTAGCAAGCTTCCTTTCTCTATATATTTGATGTCATAATAGAATGAAATTATAACCAAATGGGTAACAACAAATTGGCCATCTTCATGAGGTTAAATTACCGGGATTGTAAGAGGTTGCTGGACTGTATGGATAGTCGGATTGGAGATTGGAAGAATAAAACTTTATCTTTTGCGGGTAAATTGCAGCTGGTCAGGTCTGTTCTTTCGTCTTTATATATTTATTGGGCTGCTGTGTTTTCTCTCCCTTCTAGACTTATTGCTGATCTTGAGAAACGGATTAAAAACTTTCTTTGGGATTATGGTCAAAATAAGGGAAAGCATAAAGTCTCTTGGGATATTGTGTGTCGGCCGAAGTGTGAAGGTGGTTTGGGTATCCGGCGTATACGGGATGTCAATAACTCTCTGCTGGTTTATCATATTTGGAGCTTAATCAATGTGCGTAACTCGTTGTGGGTTAAATGGATTTATGAGTATAAAATGAAGGGGCGAAATTTTTGGAGCTTGCAGATTCCTAACTCGTGTACGTGGGGATGGAGGAAAATTCTTCAGTTCCGTCCTCAGATTAGAAAATTTATATGGCATGAAATTGGGAATGGGAGATCTACTTCAGTTTGGTATGATAAGTGGGATGAGATTTGTCCTTTAATTGAATATATTAACCCTAGAGCTATTCATCGTGCTGGCTTGTCTTTAGAGACCTGTGTCAGTGATGTTGTTCATCATAATAACTGGGGTTGGCCGCCTGATTGGATTTTGAGGTATCCAATTCTTTTGAACCTAAAAGAAGTCAGCATTTGTCCGGATGAGAGGGACAAGATCGTGGTAATGGATGAGAATGGGACTTCAATGAATTTCTCGGCGTCTGGAATTTGGAATCTTATTCGGAGACCGGCTGATAAGGTGTCTTGGGTGCATGTTGTTTGGTTCTCTCAATGTGTTCCAAAACACTCCTTTATGTTGTGGATTGTGCTTCATGATAGGTTGAGCACGCAGAATCGTATTATGGGATGGAAAATTGGTGGGTATCCAAATTATAACTTGTATTGCTGCCCTCTTTGTAATGGAGAGCCGGATTCTCGTAACCACCTCTTCTTTGAGTGTAAGTTCTCTGCTGAGGTTTGGAGTATTGTAAGAATGAAAGGGAAGTTTCAGGGATGTAGGAATGGTTGGGCGAATATTCTTCAATATGTGTCTCAATTTGGAATGTCCAACTCTATTGAAAATGTTGTTAATCGGCTGCTATTTGGGGCTTCGGTTTACGTTATCTGGAAGGAGCGAAACAACCGGCTTTTCAAGAACTCTTTGAAGACTCCGAAGATGGTTGCGGACGAAATCATTAGGGGGACGCGCCTAAAGCTTATGACTCTAAAGTTCAAGAATTCTGAACGGGTTAATCGGGTTCTCGAGGATTGGCACTTTCCGCGGGGAGTTTCCCACCAGATTGATGATAATGGTTGATTTGTTTTAGTTTTGTTTATTTACATTGTTCTTGTGTAAGCTTTGGCTGTGTTTACCAATGTTTGGTGGTTTTGGTTTGTTTACTCTTGTATGGCATGTCATACATGAGAACTAATATGGCACTCTGTCATATTACTTGTACTTTTTGATTGTGTGGAATGCATTTAACCGGGTGAATCCCTTTACCCAAAAAAAATTGGCCATCTTCATCCTCATAACAACTGCAATAGTTGTGGCTCGGGCGGATGATGTTGCGCTAGGAAATAAACATATTGTGGTAACAGGTGCAGGACCATGTGCGGAAGGAACAAAGTATATAGTTGGAGATGATAAAGGTTGGCAACAGGGTGTTGATTACAACGCATGGGTCCAAGGGAAGGATTTCCGTGTCGGAGACATATTGGGTATATTCTTGTCAGCTTCATACATAACTCATTTCTATTTTTTATACGTAATTATGTATGTCTTGAAGGACGCAAGCAAGCAAGTTAACAAACTAAACTATATTAATTGTTAATGCAGTGTTTGATTTGACCTTTAACCACTGTATCTTGGTGGTTGACGAAGATGGGATTAACAGATGTTGTGGTGCATCACGTGTGGTGGATGTTAGGGAGCTTGGACGTCATGAGATAGTTCTTACAGCACCGGGAAAATTTGGTTTCATGAGTCACGTTGGGGATGATTGTATGAAGGGCATGAGGTTTCTCGCCATTGTCAAAGAAAAATGAAATTCTGGATACTTAAGAAAAACATGACAAGTTTTTATGTTCTCGAAATATATATATATATATATATATATATATATATATATATATATATATATATATATATATATATATATATATATATATATATTCTTTCTTTTTTTTTATTAATAATATTTTATGTTGGTCAGAGCCAATTTCGGTCATGAACCGTCTTTTTTTAATAAATTACATAATAATGAATTTTAGATTTTTTATCATTGATATCAATTGTTTATATTTTGTAGCTAGCTAAATTATGTGTTAAAATAACAAGATTTAACTATATATTGATGATAAGTAATATGTTCAAACCTCGGTTCAAAAAACATGTATTCATTCCCTTTACTAATCATGAAGCCGCCCATCATTTCACACCACACACAAACTCGACTTTGAAATTCACGTGTCTTACTACTTGATTTTAAACCTCTATAACAAGCCGGTTACCTTTCCTTAAATGATTCCATCAACCTCTTTAATTGTTAAGTACCTGGTAAACTAAACTTTATACTTAGCAATCAAAAGTTTTGTTAGTGTTCCAACATGTTAAGTACCTGGTTTTAACCGGTTCGATAATAATATTGTTTGCTATCAAAATTAAAACATCAATCACACATAATTCCTTTCCTAAATGGACCAAATACCATTTTCGGATCAACCAAATTTGACACTTTATAAAGAATGTGCGTGCCTATAGTTTAGGGAAATCGGAAATACAAGTTTTATAATTTTATAAGAACTGCCGCCTTTAAAAGGGGAGGGCGCGACCGTCCTCGCAGGACCAATCATTTAATGTTTAAATTATCCAAATCATTTAAACCCATTTTTATTAAAAAAACACAAATAAAAACTGCACATCTTCTGTTTAATAATTTATGTTGTGAATGTTCGTTCATTTAAGTTTGTTTTAATACTGTTTTTCTAACCATAGTTAGCACATTATTTGTTCATAATTTTTTTAAGAACACGCGAAAAGTATTCGCCGGTTAATCTAACTTGCTGGCCCGTTCTAATATGTAATAATGATGTCTCATTTTGTATACCCATTTTGATCCTTTGAAAATTCATATATCTTATCAATTTGTTATATTTTATATGTAGTGTATCTTGAGTTCAAAATCTTCTATTTAACTGTTAATTTCACACATTCAGTTCATAATTCATATATCTTATCAATTTGTTAAGATTTTGGTGGTGAGGCAGCGATTGATATCGAACCAGAATATGTTGTGTATAGTTGATGTTCTTGAGGTGTTTGGCGGAGATGATTGTGATTTCCAGATCTAGTGGTTTCATAGGCGGGATGAACTGAAGGTCGAGGAAGGTCACAAGATAGAATTTGAATTTTGAATCATGTTATTCAGCTGGTTTATGTCTTTGAGAACATAAAATCATTGTACATCATGCTCAAAGGGTAGTCAACTCTTAATTTTAAGAGTTTTTGTGAAAAGACCATCTTGCCCATCCTATATGCATTTTCATAATGTACAGATATAAATATATCATAATTGTTCTAAATCTAAATAAATAAGTTTTATATAAATAAAAGTGGTTATAAATGAATTAATTTTATCTAAGTGATATATTATAAACATATATTTTAACAAAATAATTTTAATTATAATATTGTTTAAAATAGATGTAAGATTTGAAAGATCTATAAAATTATAAATGTATGATTATTAAAATTAATTAAATATCAAAGTCCGAGCTTTCTTTCACTCCGTTAGTTATCCATATTGATTCTTTTTCCGCACTTGTTTTTGATTAGGCTTTATCTTCAAAGCTTGATCTACCATCTACATTCTTAATATTTTGATATTTCCGTTTGCTCGTTTGTCAAGGTGATATTTCACTCCCGTTCTTTTACTTATTTTTAACTGTTTTGGGGACATGTGCGTTCGTAGATATTTTCTATTATATAGTATTTAAACGCAACTATTTGTCCTTGTGTGTTTATCAGTCAGTCTACCTAACTTGCTATTTGCTTACTTGCTTTATTTGAATGTTATTGCTTACTTCGGTAACCGATGTCTATTTTTATGGAAACGGTTTAGTCATTGCTTGGTAACCATGTCCATTTATATGGATTGGTTGAGTCCTTACTTTATGGTTTGTTTGATTGTTATGTGCTATGGCTTAAGTGTATATCTCACAGGAACAGTTTGCACTTTTACTTATTATTATTATAGTGTCTCAAATCTGGTGTTATACTCACTCAACCTTGTGTTGACAAATCTATTGTATTTTTTTTAACGCATATGCAAGTTGTCGTGTGACGTGTCACACCCGACCAACGGCGGCGGAACATGCCGGGATGCAACCGACTGCCCAAATACACAAGACACTATTAATAGTGACAATATTTAATAAACTAATTCAAATTCATAAAATCATAAAAGTCACATAACAATTATTCATACGATAACCAAAACAAATCATAGCAAATAATACATTGTTCATTTTTTTTTTGTTAATATCCTAACAGTCTTGATTACATTTTCTCCAACTCCTCGAGTCAACCTAGATTCAAACCTTTGCATAAAATAAAATTTGTCAACACAAAGGTTGGCGAACAATTTCATAGTTTTGAACAATATGTATATAGTAGGAAATTCCACAACTTGTATACAAAACAATAAATAATAGCAACAATTTTGATAATGAAATCGTTAATAGGAATACATTAACAACACCTTTCTATATGAGAATACCAAATTGTCTAGGATTTGTATGAAATCGTTAATAAGAATACATTAATGAAACTTTGCTTTAAGAGAAAATCAAATAGCTTTGGATTTATGAATCAACCAACCAAAAGCGGTAAACACATTAGCATGTAAGCATGTAAGCATAGAACACCAAATCGGGCATTTATTTAAGTAAAGTATACAATAAAGTTTGTGGTTTAAAACTCAAGAATAAAACATTTAGTTTGAATAAGTATGCAATATCACCCCCAAAATGAAATATGGAAACGGGAAATGAAAGTACTCACGTTCAATTAATAAACTTGATAGATTAATGATTTGGAGATTAACCGGAACGACGAGTTTAACGAACAAAGCTTAAAAGAATAGAAGTCTTATATTAGAAAAATTGTCTTGGAAGTCTTTAAAATAAAATAAATGTTGAGAAATGTAAACACTTAAAGTTTAAGGTTTAAAATGTAAATAATTAAGAAATTATAACAATAGTCCTTTTAAAAAATACAAGTTTGCTTGAAACTGGGTTAAAGTATCTAGCCTTAATATTTACTCAACATATGTTAAGTAATAAGGTGGGTAAAATGCAAGAATGCAAGCCCCTTTATAATATAGATAGTAAGACGGTTTTTAACAAATGTTCGGATTTTTGGTTCGGGTCTTGATAATTGGTCAAACCCAAAGTCAACTTTCCAAAATAATGAATGTTATGAGATAACTCAATAAAATTTAAGAAGAATTATCCAAGTATGTAGTTCTATAGTTTTATAACTAATAACGTCCATTAATCAAGTGTTCGGTTTTGTCGGTCCAACTTTGTTATAAGATCAAGTTGGATTCAAAATTCCAAGTACTTTAAGAAAATATTTAAAATCAGTTTATAAACTATTTTTATAGGAAACTACAAGTCCTGATAGCTAGAAACACACTTGTGTGTCTTATGTGAGTGAAAATCGGTTTAGTTCGGTTTTGTTCAGTTTCCATCTCGCAATAAGTTCATGGATGGTTGCTAGATGCCCAAATAACAAAGAACTTGTATAATAATTTAAAAATGATGATACTTAAGTTTTACAACAAAAAAGTTAACAATAAAGTCTTTAAACGAAAGTTCGGTTTCGGTTCGGATCTTGTTTCGGGTTAAGTCCGAGGTAAGATTCTACGAAACCATAATCATAGAACTTATAAAAAATGGTTTTAGAAACTTAAATCTAACAATAAGGATGTTTAAACAATTATTTAATAAAACTAGTATACAAAGTTCGGTTTACGGTTTAGAGCTATTTACGGTTAAACCGAGGCTAGTCTCTTCGACCCCATAACCACGGAACTTCATTAATATGATATACAAACTAAAATGAGAAGAAGTTAAGCGTGGTTAATATGTATAAACATGTTATATAAGTATATATATATATATCAAGGACTATGTAAGTCCTCCATGTAGCCTTGCCTTACGAGGCCCGACACTCCACCGACCGAGACCGGGGAAGTAACCACCAAAGGTAACAAGGGGTGTATATTATATATATGTTGTATATAAGACTATATAAGCTAATTAAAATGAAAGACATTACTCAGTTTGACTTTTAAAAGTCAAACCTTCATGAACAAAGAAAATAACCTTAAAAGAACTTGATTTTTGAGAGAGGAGTTGAATTATGAGCAGGGATGGATGTAGGAGGAGGTCTTGTATTTATATAGGGGGATTTAGAGGGTTTAACAAGTAAACGAGGGTGTAAAAATCGGATTGGATAATAGAGTGTAAAGAAGAAACAACAAACAAAGATGCTGCTGGTCTGTTTTTGATCGTGCCGCGCGATGGCTAGAGGGCTCCCCCATCGCGTATAGCGATGAGGTGGGCGGCCAAAATATTCAAACTTTCAAAAATGACAATTATGGCCCCTGAAGTTTGTTTTAAGCGTTTTTAAGGCGTTTTAAGGACCGAAAAGGATATTTTCTAGACCCAACAAGTGTAAAACAATATTGTAACATAAAATCCATCATTTTGATTATATCATAAGTTTCAGTTTACAAAACGGGTCGGTTTTCATGATAAACGGATACAAAACGAATACAAACAAGACCCGAAATTGACGAATGTCACACAATGTGATGTACAATCAAGATTGGATGAAAACATAGGTTATCAAGATAGAGAAAAATAAAAATTCTTTTAAATTTATGATATATGTTTGTTTGTTGACTTATTTGATTATGAATCTTTGTATTGAATATTTGGTTGTATTTGAATTTAACTTAATAGTTAATAAAATTTCCAATATTGCATAATAGTACCTTGAGAGCTGTGGGCAATCAGCTCACGCCCCGGCATTTTCGCTGTAGGTTGGAGTGTGACACCAATTATTGGTCACAAGCCTAAGCTCTAAGTCGGGGTGTGACACGTTGGTATCAGATTCATCGGTTTTAGGGAATTAGGTATTTGACCAAAGTACCTAGGCTTTAACAAGTTTAGAATTTGATAAATAAGGATAAGATATAGTAGTACAAACTGTTATCTTAAATCCTATTAAATTCGAAAATAATATTCCCATCGACACCATGTCCAACAAATAATTATTCGTGTAAGCCAAGCAAGGTAATTGTCTGGATCTCAGCCTATACCGATAAACGTCTAATAACCTCGACGGAATTTTGTGGCATGATCTATTCTAAGAAAATGGAAAAGTAAAAGAAAGCAGTCAGAAGGAAATATTAATGCAAGCAAATCATTTGTAGACTCCACTTTGGATAAATTGGAGGTTTGGCATACCACCTACCCTGATTGAACCCAATATGAATGAAATCAAGGCTTGACCTAGTCGCTTTAGGAAGACTATTATGCAAACGTAAGTTCCATAAAGGATGATGTAACAACCATTTTAAAATAATAAACAATTATAATATTAAAAGATAACAATAACAATAAAAGAACAATAATACAAAGTAACAGAGTGACTAATAAAATTATTTCTTATTATATAGTTCAAGTATATAAAAATATTACAAATTTATGATAAAAATGTATCATAAATTTTATTCAAGAGTTCAAAAGTTAACATCACTACTAAATTATCATAGACTTTATGTGTATTATTATATTGTATAATGATTTTTAATAATAATGTATATAAGTATGAAATGGATAAGAAAGTCTCTACAATATGCCATGTTGTCAGAGACACTAACTTAAAACTAGTGATTTGTAATATCACTAATCCCACTCATGATATCTACACATTCTATTTGCATATGTATACATGCATATAAAACTTTGGGTCTTAAGTGAATTCAAAAGAAAGTATAGATTAACCAAATATTAAAAGGTGAGTAGTAGAAAGTGAGTTTTCATTGATGTAGTCGAGTTACCAGTAGTGATTCATAGATTGCTAAAAGAAAATAATATTAATCCTGTGTCACTCGTCAATTTCAGGTTAACTCCGATAACTCAAACTCCGTCAATTCAAACTTAAGATCACTTGATCTATAACGCACATCTCATTACATTTAAACTAGGGTTTAAATGACGCTTGACAATTACTACATGTGTAGTCTTTCGGGATTGCACCGAAACGCAAACGAGTTGACGCAAACCATTGGTGAATAAACGAAAAACAACCAAACAATAATTATGTGATAATTATTTGTTAGGCTTATGTGCTATTTGATAATATTGTTTAAAACACTAACTCAAGATGCAAACAAGTTACTTTAGGCTAGAAAAGTAATACTTAAAAGTTGAGGGACCTATGTGTAAAATATTATTATTATTATTATTATTATTATTATTATTATTATTATTATTATTATTATTATTAATAAAACCCTAACTCTCTTCCCTCTCTCTCACACCCGATCGGCAGCCACCCCTCCCCTCTCTCTTGCGATCGGCAGCCACACCAACACCCATATCACCTTCGTTTTGATCTTGTTCTTCATAATCGGAGTATCCCACACTCGTTTCTAAGCATCTCTCATCTTTCTCTTGGTTGTTTCTGCGTTTTTAAGGTATAAACATGAAACCCTAACTTGGTAAATCATGTATTAAGTGTTTATATGTTTGATTTTGATTAGAGGATGATTGATTATGCGTTGGTTATTGATTGTGATGATAATATGTGATTTTGAACGGTGAAAGATTGTTAAATCATTGAATGTTTGTAAACCCTAGAGGGTTACTACTGAGTTTTGTGATTAATTATGTTTATTGCATGTTGGAGTTATGTCGTATGCTTAGGATGCATGTTAAACGATTGTTTGTGCTTGCTGAGTTTTGTCAGCAGAGATTGTTAAACTTGAATGACATATAACTTGTTAAATATAAAAGCAAACTGAGCTAATTATGAGTCTAAAATGTAGTACTCTGAGTCTAGTTTCCAGAAAACCCAACCACACCTAATTTGGAGGTGATTTGGTTGCTCAAACAATTTAAATATTATTAAAGGTCAAAACTGGTACTGGACAGATTGTAAGTTATGTTTAGAAAACTGTAACTAAATGTTAATGTGGAAATTGGTCGAGGTTGTTAACACTACAAGGTGCTATGTTGAGTTTAGTTTCTATGAAGTCCAAAATTGTAATTTTTGGACGAGTGAAAGTTAACTTTTATTATTTTACAAAAAACTGAAGTGCAATTCTGAAATGTGAGACCTGCTGTTAGGTTGTTTTGTAATTATCATATCTCATGAACTACAAGACCAAATGGGTTGGTTCCACTTCTGGAAGTTAACTTGTTGAGTTAAGAACCAAACTCAATTTGTCTTGCATTAGTTGGATTTTTCATTTAACGGGAATAACAAATAACATTCTGTTGCGCATGATTTTGACTGCTGTGAGTTTGCTTTAATATTTTGATCATTGTGAGAAATCTATGTGGAATAAAAATACAATAAAATATGTTCTGGAAACCTAACTCATGTATGCTTTTGTGACGATTTTTGGTGAATTAATTGAGATGCTATGATCTGTTGAATAGAGTAATCTTTCAAGTAGAATTCTGTCTTGATGAAACTAGCTGCTGAACTTTGTGAAAATACATGAAACGTGCTAATTGCTAGATAATTGTTATGTTTTGACCAAATTGCACTTGCGGGAATAATTGCTAGAAATGTACACTATTAATACTTCACACGTAAATAGTTGTTCACACATGTAACGTATCACAAATGTGTTCGTTGAGACACACACAATTCACAAACGAAACACGAAACGTATCTTGTGTATAGGTATTATGTGCCGAGTCTAGAGACTCGATAATAGTTCCAACACTTAGAAAATCTCCTTGTTGTTTTAGAACGCTAGTGAGGGTTTTCTGTGACGCGCATCACTTGGGTGACTTGTTTTTGGAATTCTTTGCAAACAGTGAGTTTCACGTTCACCTTTTTAACTCTTTTAAACGCTTTTCACTTGGGGGAGAATACATACTCCGAAACGCTTTTAGATTTTGTTATTAGATTATATATCACTTGTAAAGGCTAAGTGGCAAACGAAACAACTGAAGTCCTACACATCGAACCGTTTAGTATTGGATAATAGCGAGTCACTGTTGAGTAGTACTACTGGGATTGACAAACCCCACCCAACGCTAAGCTCGACTGGAGGTCGAGTGGGTGTAATTTTGGCTAACACATTACCATGGTCGGGATAGACCTGGTGGCAAGGCACATGATAAACAGTCAGCTTCGGTGTCGAACACTTAGTAATACTTGCTTTATAGGCTAGCTACCTATAGATATATAATTGATTTAACACTATCTGGTAACGCTAAACGCAAAACGCAAAACGCAAAACGCTAAACGCTTTATTTTATATAAACTTGTGAACTCACCAACCTCGTGTTGACACTTTTAGTATGTTATTCTCAGGTAGCCGAGGCGGGCGCGCGGTATAGGATCATGCATTAATTTGAACGTTACTGTTTATACAAACTTGTTTTAAACTATTGTTATTGGGTTTTAAGTCGTCCTGAATGACGCAACGCTTGGCTTATGGTTTTACGCTTCCGCACTTATTTACACTTAAATGTTTTCGTGGTTTGAAAACTTTATTTATGGTTTGATTATAACTAATGATTCCGATCCTGTTAGTTCACACCCTCTGACAGTAAAACTCCGTTAGTGGTTTTTGAGGGTGTGACAGATTGGTATCAGAGCCATTGGTTATAGCGAACTAGATATTGCATGCATACTAGACTATAACCGCAACGACCCATTAGTTATAATTTTACGCACTTCATATATAGTTTGTGTAGTCTATCGTTATCTTATCTCTTTACATCATTCACTCATACGCGCGCATACACGACTTACCTGTAGGGATGTCGACGCTACCATCATCATCATCCGATCAGATGACTCATGCTCATGGAAAGGAACCGCAGCTACCTACCTCATCGCCACCCCGAGTAGTCCCGGAACTGGAAGCCCCTGCACCGAAGAGGTATCGCCTGTCTAGAGGCATGTACGACGACAACGTTAGCTGGAATTGGTACCCGAGTCTGATCAGACGTATGGTCTATCGCGAACAAGTTCCCCCGCTACCCCACCCGAGTCGTCCTGCTTACCCCAACACCCTACCACCCATAACTGAACCTGTAGAGCGAGTTCTCGCGGCTGTTGTCTCTTGTTTAGAACGTGACGTGGGTTTTATGCGCTCGGCGAGAGCGGACATTCCCGGATTGATAAGAGATGGAACCGAGGCTAGGGAGGAAATTTCCCGCCTGAAAACGACTATGAAGGGAATGCAAGATGCTAATGATCAACAGATGAAGATTATGAGGAAAATGCAAGCGGAGATGATAGACTTGCAAAAGCAACTCCAAGTGGCAAGGACCCGGACAGAGATAGCACTAGAGCGTTGCGATGTCTTACAGATGGAAATTGCTCAGAACGCAGCCGAACCTGAGGCAGAGCCTGAAGAGGAACCCGAAGAAGATCCCGAAGAGGAGCCTGAGGAGGATCCTGTGGAGGAACCCGAAGAGGAACCGGAGAAAGAACCGGCTGAGCCAGAGGCACACTCAGAGGTGTCCTCAGACGATGACATCTAAGGATGATAACACCTAGATGGAAGAGTTGTCTCCATCCAAACTATTATTTTCTATGATTTTAAGGATTGGTTTTAAATACTTTGTAGCGAATACAATGGTTTTAATCATGAATTATTATTTGGATTATTATATGGTTGTGATGTGATGTTTGCTTCTTTTACATTTCTTTCTTACCTATCTTTTTATTACATGTATGGTGTGTTGTATATGAAACCGAAAATTCATGTCAAACATTTTATGTTGTGATTCTAGGAAATGGCTGGAGGAAACGCTGGGCATGGTCACGGTAACATCAACTTAACCGCAGCAGAACTCCAAACCCTGTTGAATGACCATGCGGCGGTAGCTCTAGCCGCACATGTTCAGAATCAAGTTGGAGGTCCAACTGGAACGTGTACTTTCAAGAACTACCTGGATTGCAAGCCCAATTTGTTTAAGGGCACTGAGGGAGTCATAGGTTTCCTGCGTTGGGCTGAGAAGGCTGAATCAGCGTTTGAGATGTGTAATTGTCAACCTGCCAGTAGGGTCAAATTTGCTGCTGGAACACTGGAAGATTCTGCTCTTACTTAGTGGAACTCAAATGTGCAAATTCTTGGATTGGAATTGGCAAACGCTATGAACTGGGAAGACGATGACGGGTGGTTATGTTGAGTGGTTTCGCGGTGGTAGCGGGTGGTTTGGTGTTTAACAGAGATGGTGGGTGTGGTGGTGGGAGGTGGAGAAACGTGAATGGTGGTGTCGCGTTGATGACGAATGAAATAAAGGTGGCGGAGACCCGGTGGAGATGAAGATACAGCAAGTAACCGTGGTGGTGGTTCAGTGACCAACTTTGTTAGATTTTGATACGAACATATAAGAGAGCTAGAGAGCCATGAAGAAAGCAAACAAAGGAGTGTAACGTAGGAGAGGGGATGCGAAGAACGGTCACTATCATGGTATTTATAGTAACATAAGAAGCTTCTAGTGATGCAAACACTATTAAGAATGAGTGGTGAGGATTTACCATTATATTTTTTTCTACTGCAATAAACAAATGTGTGTTGACATCATTTTTCCTTTTTGTCTTATTGTTCAATAATTGATACACTAGTTCATATTTTTTTTCAACATACACACGCATGCAGACTTATTTCCAATTTATTCATGTCTTGGTTATTATTATAATAATAATTATTATAAAAACAAATAAATAATAATTTTTTTTTCTTAGTATTACAACTATTATCCCCTAAAAAAATTTCGTCCTAGAAATTTGTATATCAGAATACGGATCCTTTCAGATGTAACAAAACAGTGGTTTCGTAACAGAGACCGACGATATACACCAATTTACACATTAGGATTCCCATTAGAGCACATTTGTACTTGTAATTCACAATTACCACGCGTCCGTAATTGTCAATTACCGTACAACCATGCCCTAATAGCTTCCTAGAATGTATCTTAATGTCATATGGAAGTTGACGGAGAAGGGATCAGATAACAGAGCAACTATTGGTACTCATACCACAATTCAGAGACATATCATAGTATATATATAGTCACATAAGTGGTGTAAATAACTTAAAATAACCATATAATTTAGAAACTTTCACAGATCGGAGGTAATTTTTACAGTTACCTGGACTAAAGGTTCTATCACTCGAACAAATTCGGATATTCAGAACGAACTGACTCTTCAGTTTACCATGTAGCTTCACGCTCGGAGTGGTTCTTCCATAGAACCTTAACAAAAGGAATTACTTTTCTACGCATAACTCTTTCTTGTCGATCCAGAATTGCTTCGGTTTCCTCTTCATACGAGAGATCTTCATGGATCTTATGTAATGGATAAGTAATGACGTGAAGCGGATGGTAATTATATCCTCTCAACAAGGACACATGAAACACGTTATGAACATGTGAAAGTTGTGGCGGTAATACCAAACGATACGAAACTTCTCCAATTCTCTCGAGAATCTCAAATGGCCCAATATAGCGAGGGCTAAGTTTTACATTCATACTGAATCTACGAACACCACGACAAGGTGATACTTTCAGAAACACGTGATCGCTGACTTGAAATTCAACTGTCCGCTGGTGCTGATCTGCATAACTCTTTTGTCGGCTTTGAGCTTCTTTCAATTTTTCCCGAGCGACAACGACTTTCTAGTTTGTAATTTGAACTAACTCGGGTCCTTCAATGATCTTTTCTTCTACTTCTTCCCAACATGTTGGTGCTCGACACTTTCGACCGTATAAAAGCTCGAACGGAGCCATGCCAATGCTTGCTTGCCAACTATTGTTGTAAGCAAACTCAACAAGGCATAAATATTCGTCCCAGTTACCCGTCCACTCAAGTGCACATGCACGAAGCATATCTTCTAAAGTCTGAATTGTACGTTCGGATTGACCGTCTGTCTAAGGATGGAAAGCGGTACTAAATTTCAAACGTGTACCCCAAGCTGTTTGGGAGCCTTTCCAAAAACGTGAAGTGAATCGTGGATCTCTATCCAAAACGATCGAAGATGGAGTACCATGAAGTCGAATAATTTCCTAAAGGAATACTTCGGATAACTTACTCACCGGAAATTTTTCTTGAATAGGTAAGAAGTGTGCTGATTTAGATAGTCTGTTAACAACTACCCATATAGTATCATTTTTCTTAAAAGTCTTCGGCAAACCCGTAACAAAATCCATCGAAATCTCATCCCACTTCCATACGGGAATTTCCAACGGCTGCAATCAACCACTAGCACGCTGGTGCTCAATCTTTACTTGTTGACAAGTGAGACATCTACTTACGTATCTAGTAACGTCTTCCTTCATGCCGCTCCACCAAAAGTTTTGACGTAAGTCTCGATACATCTTCGTAGATCCTGGGTGAATAGAGAATGGTGAGCTATGTGCCTCAGCTAGTAATGACTCACGGAGAGCGGAATCATCTGGCACACACAATCTTTTTCCACACCAAATCACACCATGCTCATCCATTCGGAATTCTGACTGTTTTCCTACCTCGAGGTTTTGCACTATCGCCCATAATTCGCCATCATACCCTTGTGCATCTTTAATCTGAGAGATTAGGTCAGGCTCGATTTGCATTCTAGCTAGGTAACCGTTAGAATCACCATCATGAATACCGATACCCAATCTATCCAGATCATAGATTATACGAGGGTGGATTTGAAGACAAGATACGGTACCAAAACTCTTTCTACTCAACGCGTCAGCTACTACATTAGCTTTTCCCGGATGGTACTGAATATTTGCTTCATAGTATTTTAAGAGTTCTAACCATCTTCGTTGCCTCATATTTAGTTCTTTTTGCGTAAATATATACTTGAGGCTTTTATGGTAAGTGAATATGTCACAAGTCTCGCCGTAGAGATAATGACGCCAAATTTTCAACGCGAAGACTACGGTGGCTAACTCCAAGTCATGCGTTGGATAATTAACTTCATAAGGCTTTAACTGGCGCGAGGCATATGCAATCACTTTACCATGTTGCATCATCACGCAACCAAGTCCTTTCTTTGAAGCATCACTGTAGATTTGGAAGCCTCGTGATCCAGAAGGCAGAGTAAGTATCAGAGCAGATACTAGTCGTTTCTTCAATTCTATAAAACTCTTTTCTCGCTCCTCATTCCAGGAATACTTTACTCCTTTCCTCAACAACTGCGTAAGGGGTGAGGCAATGACGGAAAATCCTTCCACAAATCTTCGATAGTATCCAGCCAGGCCGAAGAAACTTCGAACTTCCGTGGCAGAAGTGGGTCTAGGCCAATTTGTAATTGCCTCAATCTAGGCAGGGTCCATCTTCATCCCTTCCGCGGATACTATATGACCAAGGAATGCAACTTGGTTGAGCCAAAAGTCACATTTTGAAAACTTTGTATACAACGTTTTTCGTCGCAACGTCGCAAGCACTTTATGCAAGTGTTCCTCATGCTCTTCTTTAATTCTAGAATATACTAAGATATCGTCAATGAAAACAATAACGAATTTATCCAAGAACTCTTGAAATACTCGGTTCATCAAGTCCATAAAAACTGCAGGAGCATTGGTTAGCCCAAAATGCATAACCAAAAACTCATAATGACCATAGTGAGTACGAAAAGCAGTTTTAGGAACATCCTCGTTCTTGATCTTCAATTGATGATAACCTGACCTCAGATCAATTTTTGAGAAGAACTGAGCGCCCTGAAGTTGGTCGAAAAGGTCATCGATACGAGGTTGAGGGTACCGATTTCTAATGGTAATCTTATTCAACTCGCGGTAGTCAATACATAAACGCATGCTACCATCCTTCTTCTTTACAAACAAAATCGGTGCACCCCATGGTGAGAAACTTGGTCTTATGAATCCCAATTCTAGCATTTCTTGCAATTTCTCCTTTAGTTCCTTTAATTCTAACGGAGCCATACGGTATGGTGCTTTTGAAATCGGCTCGGCGCCAGGGATTAAATCGATAGTGAACTCAATCTCACGATCAGGTGGTAGTCCTCGTAGCTCTTCCGGAAATACATCAGGGTACAAGCAAACAACAGGATGACTATCAATGCCTTTTTGGACAACATAGGTATCTTTAATCGAGGCTAAGAATCTAGCACAACCATGCGATATAAGCTTACGAGCTTTGAGCACGGAAATAATCTTAAGAGTCTTGTGGGGTATAATACCCTGATAGACAAGTTTAAGACAACTAAGATCACCAAAAACGGCACATTTAGAATAACAATCAATAGTCACACGATGACGGGTTAACCAATCCATTCCAAGGATAACATCAAAGTCAGACATATGCATCGGAAATAGATCCGCGTTACACATGACGGATTCAATATGGATTGGACAATCTTTATAAATGTGAGTGATTACGATCGAATTCTCCATCAGAGTGGAAATAGTTAGAGTGGGATATATCGGGGTTGGTCTAATCGATAGGTACTTAGTAAACAACAGAGAAACTATAGAGTGTGTTGCACCCATATCAAATAACACATAGATGCTATGTTCACCAAGCTGAAGGGTTCAAGATACAGTACCTTGGATATTAGCAGCATCAGTAGCAGAAAGTGCGAACACTCTTCCCCTAGTGTTTGGTGGTGCAACTTTTCCTCCAGTAATATTCTTAGTTTCTGGTTTAGGACAATCTTTAATCATATGCCCCATCTGGCCACACCTGAAACATCTTCCAATAGCTCTATGACACACGCCCCCATGTTTCTTGCCACAAATGTTACATGTAGAGCTTGTGGTTTGGTTTGGGCTTCCATATTGATTCAGTGGTTGAGCTCTAATCGGTCATGTATACGGCTGAATCTGATTATGAGCGGGTTTATGGTTTTGGGTTTTAGGTTGCCATGGACGTGCTTTATTTCCAAGGCTTCGATTTGCTTGAACCCTACGGTCCTGATGTTTTCTAACGGTAGAGGATGATTGGACCATAGCCAGCTTGGGTTGCCCGTCTCGATCTCTTTTCTTATTTTCCCAGTTCGAGACAAGAATTCTTTCCTCTCGAATTCAAAGGTCTTAATGGCATCACCTACCTCGGTAAGGTCTTTGAACTTCATAAACATGATTGACATTCGAATGGGATCACAGACTGCCCATTTACATTTTTCTGCCTGCACTTGTGCTAAGCCTACTGCACTTCCGACAATACCAGCCAATCTTGAGAATCGAGTCATAAACTCTGAAGCTGGTTCATCATCCCTCTGTCGTATAACATCATACTCCCTTACGTAGGCTTCTCTGTCAGCTGTAGAGAAATACTTCTCATAAAAGAGGGTATAAAAGTCAGCCCATGAAAGAGTAGCAGCATAAGTGTCTCCTCCTTTGACTTGCTTATGGCCTTCCCACCAAGTTTGTGCATCATCTTCTAGTTTGTAGGTGGCTAATCTGACTTTGTACTGATCCGCAACTCCTAATACTTCAAAGATCTTCTCAATGTGTGCTATCCAGTTTCATGCTTCCAAAGGAGTAGCAGCATGACTAAAAGATCTGGGCTTTTGTTTTTGGATCTCTGGAGCCACACATGGATGCCTTCAGCAGTGGCATTCTCATCAATCACAACTCCATAATTAGGAGTAACATTAGCGTGTCCTTCAGAACGAGTTTGTTGCATAACTGCCTCCACGGTTTGTGCAACAAGGTTCGGGAGTAGTTCAGCAAAAGCTTGATTAATAGCAGAAACCATATTTTGATCAACCGGAGTTTCATTCGAAGCCGAATCATTAGTCGCGTGAGTGGTTTTGCGAGTTTAACGACGAGGCGGCATCTAAAAAGATGTCAATAGGGTTAGAATATAAATTGGAAGGAGAACAAATAAAGATACCTAATGAGGTTCCTAACCTATTAGAATTAAACCTAAATGTCTACCCAATCCTCATAGGTTTTAATTACTAACGCTTAGATTTTCTACAGGAAAGAGCCTTTGCTCTGATACCATAGCTGTAACACCCCAACCCGGATAGGCTGACGTGTCACAATGTACGGAGGTATACAGAGACGAAAGACATAATTCCATTACTTCATTAGATTCAAAAGTACATACTACTGATGGTTCAGATACTAAGTCCAAAATACATATTATTCAAATGACATAAGCTTAACACACATCTTCATATTTTTCCTAAGTTTTAAGCTTCTCTCTTGATCCCGCCCAAAGTATCCTGTGAACCTGAAGTGTAAAAAGATTTACGGAATGAGCCGAATGCCCAGTACGGAATATTAAGGCTCAAAAGCAAGTAATAATCAACTGAATCACAATATATGATAACATATGGCTAATTAAAATAATATTACTGAATAACTGAACTGAAACATATAATACGGATGTACCCATAAGCATAACTGAGTCTGATAATATGTGACGACATACAGGGGGGCCACTCCTCTATGTCAATCACCCGAAATGGCGTAAGTTGGCATACCCACAACCATTTCCTGAAACTGAATCTGAAAAACTGAACTAGGATATATCCGTACGCCTCCTAATAGCTATGTACCACACATGTACTTAAGAGACGCCGTGAACTGATCTCTCCGTCACGGAAGGAGCACATAACATCGATGCCACAATGTTATGCCCGTGGGACACTCCACGGGAAGCGAGTGCGCAGGGTAACAGAGTACAAATAATCTGAGTTATACGGTAACAATTCATATCTTAACAAAGGAATATGCGATAATGAGTACAATTTAATAATAAATATATCACACGCTAACAAGTCAAATAACAAATCATAATCTGAACATGAATCGAACGGACGACCAAATGAATTGAGGTGTCAAAGACGTTAGGAGTTCCAAAGGTATATAATATCAAAGGGTTTATAACAATCGAATATGATAACAATATGGAGGGGGTATAGGATCCGTACCTTGATTGTTGATTAGTTATCTTACAGAGATATGTAATATAAATGATGCTCTTTTAAATCAACCTACATTGTATACATGTAGCTCATAAGTTCGTGTAAAGTTTAACAAGTTAAAGTCGAATTTTATCTTATATATATAGAAAGATATAGTCATTTTATTAAGAAAATAAGTATTATTTAACGAGGTCAATGTCTCTTATATATATATTTTAACGAATATTATTCAAATGTAAAAAGAAAATATGATTATGGATGAATATCAAACATGGTTTTAAAAAAAAATAGTTTGTCATGGGTGGGGGTTGAACTCGTGACCAGCAATTTATTTTTTTGAAACAGTTAAACAAATCAGTTAAAGGAGCTGTTAAGCAATTAAAAAAAATGATTGCTGCCTACGGGTTTCGAACATGCATCTGTACTATTGCAATCCAACAACATAACCAACAACCAACAACCAGTTTTTGAATATAACTTTAGAAACTGTTAGTTATATACTTAAAGTGAGCTGAGAATCTTAAAAAGAAAATAGATGCAGCAAGGGGGTTTCGAACCCTGTACCTGTAGTTTAAAACTGAAGCATCTTATCCAGTGGAGCTTATGAGTTTCCATGTTTACTATTCAGATTTAATTCCTTTATTCACTATTTTTGTTTTATCATCTTTAACATGCTAACTCATCATAACATAAGCTACATGGCCATATTGTAAACCTTTTTGTTTTATGTCATGAATCATGTTTTAACTTATCTTGATGATTTTTATAGGTTCACGTTCGGGTTACCTTTGTTGGACTCGCGATACGGTGGCAAAGATACTTCCCGAAAAGACGCGAACGGTGACGGCGGTGATCCTTTCAAACAACCGATGGTTCTCCGATCGTTGGTGGTGGTAAACAGAAAATGCAAGCAGGTAGTGGCGTCTTAGTTCGTGGTTTGGAGGTTTGGATGAGGATTCGAGAGTGTAGAGACGATGACGGGTGGTTACATTGAGTGGTTTCGCGGTGGTAGCGGGTGGTTTGGTGTTTAACAGAGATGGTGGGTTTGGTGGTGGGAGGTGGAGAAATGTGAATGGTGGTGTCGCGTTGATGACGAATGAAATAAAGGTGGTGGAGACCCGGTGGAGATGAAGACACGGCAAGTAACCGTGGTGGTGGTTCAGTGACCAACTTTGTCATATTTTGATACGAACATATAAGAGGGCTAGAGAGCCATGAAGAAAGCAAACAAAGGAGTGTAACGTAGGAGATGGGATGCGAAGAACGATCACTATCATGGTATTTATAGTAACATAAGAAGCTTCTAGTGATGCAAACACTATGAAGAATGAGTGGTGAGGATTTACCATATATTTTTTTCTACTGTAATAAGCAAATGTGTGTTGACATCATTTTTCCTTTTTGTCTTATTGTTCAATAATTGATACACTAGTTCATATTTTTTTCAACATACACACGCATGCAGACTTATTTCCATTTTATTCATGTCTTGGTTATTATTATTATAAAAACAAATAAATAATAAACTTTTTTTTCTTAGTATTACAATTCAGTTAATGAAATCATGCTACTACATCTATCTATTTGTGTTTCAACTACAATTGTTCATCCTATTATTGATTGTTAATCGAATCGAACTCTCCACATACGTCCATTAGATCTTTCAAGAGTCAATACATGTTGTATGATCGATCCTGTATCCAAGCTCGTTTATTCACCATTCGACCCCCTTCCGCACCGGGTTTCGGATCTCACAGACAAAGAGAAAAGGGAAGTATAACTAAGACAATTCAAATCAAATTTTGATGAAATTAAAGAGTTCATCAAGAATTATGACAATATCATAGTAAACAATGAAGGAGAATTTGATTTTTCTGAAACAAAATTCAATGAAACTAAATATGAATCATCTAATCAACACGAGTTGAAAGATACAAGCATTGAAGTTGAATCAAGTGAGATTGCTAAAAGTGTTTCAAGCAATGAAAGCACCCACGGTTATAGTTTCTGCAGTTGCAAGAGTTCCAAGAAAAGTTTAAAGAATTTACTGAGAAAAGGGGTTAAAAGTGAGAAAGAAAAATTCACATTCTTCAGATTCAATGAAAAAGAAGTCTGGTGAATTATCTAAGAACAAGAAGTCTGATGAAATATCAAAGTATATTTTCATCCTATTTATCCTGTGTATTCCAACCATGAGTTTTTTGATATTTGTGGAGATCCTCAATATTTTCCCAAAAAAATAGGTAGACCAAGTTCTACTTGGTATGCTAAGAGCAGTGGCAAATACACACAACCTCAAGTAGTGATGTTTAGTTTAGGAAGTATGAATCAAAAGAATGAAAATATTGATATCTATGCTCCAATTCATATTGATCTTGATAAGTGTCTTACTCATACAAAAACAATATGAGTAGACCTTCCCGGACTTAGTGAAAAGTTCATGAATAATGAACAATATGATGATTTGAAGTCTTTTTGCAAAATCTGGTGCAAGGTATGATGTTTATGGACATCATACAGACTCCTGCTAGCACAAGATCAAGTCACAATCTCTTGAAGTTCCTGATTAAATTATGTTTGGGATAGACTTTGGCAACAACAAGAAAAGATACAATGCCTATCTTAACAAAGAAAAGGTGGTGGATGAATCAAATGTTAAGAAAGTTAAAGAGGTTAAAGCGAAAAGTATGGTCAAGAAAAGTTATGCCAAGCCACAAAAACTGAAACACCAAGTGAGAAAAGTTTTGAAAAATCTTATTAATCAGTCTTGAAAAAGGAACCAAAAGCAAAACCAACAAAGAGAAGGTATTCTGGAAATTTGAATGGGGATGGGAAATTTTTATTAAATTTGGTAATGAATCCAGAGGTTTCTTGTGGAAAACAAATGATGAGACTCCAAAGATTCTCTTAGAGATTTGGTAATCAATCGTTGAAGAATGTTTGAATGATGTCTTGAACAAAGATGTCAATGTTGAAAATGGTTATGATAGTGAGGACTCATGTGAAATTGTTTATGAGGATGATTATCCTAGAAAGCCTGTTATCATTGTAACTAAGGGAGTAAAAGCCTCTTTGGCTTGTGATTCTCTCCACAACTAATCATTTTTTTTTATTTTTATTGTGCAGGAACAATCCACATATTTGAATGAAATTCGGTACATGAACAATGGATGTCCTAGGCACATGACTTGGGGAAAAAGGACATTGGTGAATTATGAAGAGAACGATGAAGGAGCATTTGTATTTGGAAGTAATGAAAATGGGGGAAAATTCTTGGAAAGGGTATACAAACAAATGGCAAGGTGTCATTTAACAATGTTTATTATGTTCAACGATTTAAATACAACTTGTTGAGCATTTCAAAAGTTTGTGATAAGGGTTATAAAGTTGGGTTTGATGATACAAACTATTTTATTTTGAAACTAGAATTTGTCATTCCTCCACACATGATAATCATGATGGCGCCTAGCAATGGAAACTTCTATGAGCTAAGAATGAAATATGTTGTTTATTTAGGTGGTAATGCGTTGTTTCTAAGGCTACTAACAATGAAACAAAACTTTGGCACAGGAAATTGTGGCATTTTAATCTATAGAACATGGACAAACTAGTTAAATGTGAACATGCAATTGGTTTACCCCATAAGGGATTTCAAGCTAGATAACAACTGTTCCACATGCATGAAGTGAAAACAACACAAATGATCACAGAAGAAAAAGTTGGTTAACTTAATTCATCAAGTGCTTGAAATGATTCATATGGATCTTTTTGGTCATGTGAGTGTTCTAAGTATTGGAAAGAAGAGAATTTTTACTTGTTGTCATTGATGATTTCTCAAGCTTTACATGGGTATATTTTCTCCCAACAAAGGATGAAGCTGCTGAGTTGATCAAGGGATGTGTAACCATAATGGAAAATCAATTGGAGAATAGAGTCAAAGTGTAGTGACATTGGTACAAATTTCAAGAATGGGTTGATTTTTGAGTTTTGCAATTAAGAAGGAGTATTACCACCTTTCAGTGCTCCTAGAACCGCACAGTAGAATGGTGTTGTAGAAAGAAGTAATATGACACTTATTGTAGCTGAAAGCACCATGATTGCAGATGCCTATCTATTTGTCTCCTATTGGGGTGAAGCTACAAACACAACTTGTTATGTTCAAAACAAGGTGTTCCTCAATAAAAGTCATAACAAAACCGTTATGAGATTTTTTCAACAGAAAACCCTATATCAAGTTCCTTAAGCCTTTTGGCTGCAAATCTTCTTTATTGAATACAACAGATTATCTGAACAAATTTTCACAAGCAAAGGCATATAAAGTATATGTGAAAAATCATTTAAGTGTGATGACAACCAATTCATACAGTTAATGGTCCAAGTTGGTTCTTTGACCTTGAGAATCTCATCAAGTCTTTCAAAATCTAACCTAACGACATTGAAGCAAGTGCATATCAAACTAGCTTTCCTTATGCAACTAATGAAGTGAAATTAGATTTGTACATACTATGGTCTAAAGTTGATAATGAAGGAAATGAGTTTGATTTTTTGTTGAAAAAATCTGTTGAAGGTGAAGATGTTATTGGGGAAGCTGGAAATTTTGAAAAAACCCTTGGTGTAACCATTGAAGTTCCTGTTCGTGAAGAACATGAAGAAGATACTCCCACCACCATATTTGAAGCTTTGTTCAACGAGGACAATTCTTTTGCCTCATCAATTTCAGCTAAAACAACTTAAAATCCAGAGTTCGATACTTCCAACCTTGTTCCTAAAATCACCACTAGTATTATTTTTGAAACAACTGCTACACAAAGAAATCATCCTATTGATAACATTATTGAATTATTCAAGTGGATCTGAAACTGCTAACATCTGCTTATTTTATTGTTTTGAATTCCATGTTGAATCAAAGAACATTGAATAAGCATTGAAAGACAACAGCTGGGTGAAAGCTATAAATACGTTATACGAGCCAAGATCTAATCGCTAAGACGATACATCAATCTGATACACGAAACGATACTTTAAACGAATACCTTAATATACTTGGTGAATACATGAATGATGAATACATTAGGTCAAGAGAAAATACAGCATGGTAACGGTACCTTTATAAATTAAACACGGATCTCTACCTAATGTGAATAGGAACTGCCTTTATATAGGCCTTGGCCCCATTTGTTAGCATCTCTAAAGAATGGGGTATTCCCATCACGAGCTCCTATTCATTATATCTCTTTAAAGAATGGGGATTAACTTAACGAATGAGCATCCATTCATTATATCGCCATAATGAATGGGCTCCTAACTTAACGAATAGCTTAGTCTGTAATGAATGGACCCATTCGCTATACAATCCACAGTGAATGGCCATATTACATTAAGGCGGGAATTGTCCTAAAGTAGCCATAGCGTTGATTGCTCTCCTTGTTCTATTCTATGGGCGACTAAAGAATGTTTTACTAAAATACTCTTTTTTTAACCAATAACGAATGAGTCTCAAAGAACAAATGGGTCTTCAGTCGTTATGCCATACGTTAATCTGATCACCATTCGTTAATCAGTCTCTCATTCGTCAAAATAGTGTCCTCATATGATAACAATGTGTTGTCATTCGCTGCAATTGTACCAATGAGTCGAATTCGTTATAAATAACACCCCTCATTCGTTATAACCATCATCATACATTAAACTTAGTCCACATTCGTTATACCCATTCACGAATGGCCTTCATACTTTAAGATAGTCACATTCGTTTGATCCAATAACGAGTGAGCCCACATTTGTTTGATCTGATAATGAACTAGTCCACATTCGTTAGACCCAATAACTTAAAACACATTCGTTAATCTCATTAACTAATAGACTTCATACATTAACGAATGGCCTCATTTGTTGGTAACTCGAAACAAATGGGTACAGTAAATTAACGAATGAGTCACTAAATTAGTTATTGTCCCCCGGATTAACGTGTTTCGCCGAAACATTAAGTTAGATCGCCGGACAAACGGTTATCTTCATCGGAAAACTCATAATCAAGCTTCATCAATGGTGGATGATCATCAAAACTCATTCAAATCTTTATATTATCATCCCAAATTCACCATGAAGCTTTGAAAATACATTACGAGCCTGATTCAAACATCTATTTCATCAAAATCAATCTGAATCACCATCTATTATATAAAACCACTTCTTTAAGCTTCATCAATGTCTATCAATGGCGGATCACTAAATTCAATAAATTAAACCACCAAAATACACAGAAGGCTTTGGATTTCACATAAACACAAATAATACATAAATTCTAACATTTAATCACTGATTTGATCCAAATATGAAGAACAACATCTCGATCAGAATTTTGCAGCGATTTGATGTATCACGAGCAGCCGTCTCCTCTAATAACAGTTGTAAATACGTTATACGAGCCAAGATCTAGCCGATAACACGATACATCAATCCGGTACACAAAATGATACTATAAACGAATACTTTAACATACTTTATGGTAAATACATTAATGATAAATACAATATGTCTAGAGTGAATCCGACATGGTAACAGTACCTTGATAATTAAGCACGGATCTCTACATAATGTGAATAGGAACTGCCTATATATAGGCCTAGGCCCCATTCGTTAGCATCTCTAATGAATGGGGTATTCTCATCACGAATGAGCTCTTATTCATTATATCTCTATGACGAATGGGGAATAACTTAACGAATGAGAAACCATTCATTATATCTCCATAACGAATGGGCTCCTAGCTTAATGAATAGCCTAGTCTTTAACGAATGGACCTACTCTCTATACAATCCATTACGAATGACCATATTGCATTAAACATAAAGACTAGACTATCTCTATCTTATTCGATCGACTATGGACAACAAGTCATGCACTTACAAAAGCTATGTGTGGCATCTAATCCATGTTCAACCTTAATTTTGATATTAAAATATATACCAAAATTTGAAAATGTGTTCAATCATTAAAAGTTTGCGACCAAGCAGTAGGAGGTTGAAGTCAATTTGGGGTGATCTAGAGAAAGCTAAATAAGATTCGAGAAGAGATAGGAGACATCATAAGTCCAAAAGTGGGGTCCATTAACTCTAATGCATAAATTGAACCTTAATCATATCACTGATGCAATGAAATTTATTCTAAGTTAAGAAATACCTGATATTAACCTGCCTTATATGTCATAATAATACAAAGATTGAAATAGTGTAAAGTGATTTAGACAGTATGATTTCATGTTCAGATCTTTCACAAAATATGTTTCGTTTAATAAACAGAAATTTATCTCATTTTACCAAGGTGTATAAGCTTTAAAACACCAAAGTGTCAAAATTTTCTCTACATAACCAGTTCGAGTTAAGTTTAATAAGCTTCTTTGTCTTTGTTTGTTTTGATGCTTAAAATTGTTATATTTTTACATATTTTGCTGTTCCAACATGATTTCGGTGTTTCTAAGTGTGTTCGAGCAAACTTGTGTTCTTATTTTACTATCTTAAATGTTTCGAGTATACTATGTCGATTGAGAGCATACTTTTTTCTTTTGAGCATACTGATTATGCATTCGAGTAAAGTGAGTATTCATATGGTTATTACATCTTGTCTCTGTATTCGAGCATAGTTAGTAAGAATGCGATCAAACTTTATGATTTATGTGTTTCGAGATGCTTTTAGGAACATTCTAAGTCATTATCATTAGGAAGTTAATTGATATCGAGTAAGGTAGTGTGCTTGATGAATTTTACTTGGTTGTCATACTTGTAATTTGTTTCACGAGTAACCTTGTATATTCAAGTATTCTAGCTTCAATCTACACTTAGTTTATATTCTAAGACTTATGTTTGATTCAGCATTCTTGATCTTTATTCCCCGAACATGTTTGTGATCTTTATTTCGAGTGTACTTGAGCATAACTTTGCTTGGCAATTTGCTCGAGCATAGTTACTGTTTGTGTTTAAATAACTTTTAGAGTATTTTTGTTTCTTTCTTGTGCATAACGACAAATTCTTTTGAAATGCACTACCATAAAATCGTTTTGTATAAAAGGAGGACATAACATTTTTCCAAACACTATACCCTCTCTTCCACAATACGATTGCTTGCTCGTGCCCTAAACACATACCGCTCTCTCAATAAAACTGATTGTTAACATACTTTTGAAATCCAACTTGGTAAGTGTTTGACTATCGATTTCCGACACCTAAATTCTAGGTTTAGGGTTTCAATTTTACTATTTGCTTACCGTTTTGTTTTGTGTGTAGGTTAACAATAGTTAAAAAACGGTGCTTAAATACATATTTCTTTCTTTGATTCTTATTTATTGTAAGTTTAATTGTCTCGTCCAATAGCTATTTCATGTTTGAATGTGTTTATTATTTGTGAAGACCTAACGGCTTGAGAGAACTAGAGCTAACAGACGATTGATAAAACTCATATATATTAAGTTACGGATCTAGTTATCTGATATATATATGTAATTGATATATTAATGAACGGAGTGTGTTAGTGATTAAATGAACAGAGTAATGGCTCAGAGAGAATACTTAAATCACACTTAAATTAAACAGGCTGGACGAATGCCATTCGTTACACATTAACGGCTCAGACGAATGCCTTTCGTTACACATTCCGCAAAGAATGGCCTTCATTCATCTTCATTACATAAAATAACAAAATGGTATAGCGAATGACTCATTCGCTATAGCCCATTCGCCAACATTCCATGACGAATGGATACATATCAATAACGATTACTGTCCATTCGTTAAACATCGTGAACGAATGGACACAAGTAACATAATAATTATCATTCGTTAAACAAGCTTAACGAATGACTTACATAATGATAACGAATGGACTTGTAATTACTAATGTAAGTCCCGAATCTGGATCACTACAATTATGATATCAATAAACTAGTATTGGTGCGGAATACCAACACTTGGTGTATCAAGAACACGAGCAAACACACGAATGTAACACCGGAATTGCTTCAAAACACACGTATTATTAGTATACGTGGGTGCTTAAGCACTTACAATACTTGCACATCTAGTAACTCTTAGACGGCCAAAACACAAATGAACTAACACCTTAACCCTATACAATACATGCACTATATATAAGGAACCAAACGGTTAAGACCAAACGAATTAAAAGCCCACTGAGATCTCATAAGAGATCTCGGCTTACACAATATACCCGTGACCCAAAGCCCACATACATGCTAAGCCCAAATACAATTGACTAAGTACAAACCATCAAAAACTAGGCCCAACAATCTCCACCTTGGTTTGTAGCTTGGTCTTTAATCATGCTCCATGTAGTCAATATCAACATCTTTCAACGCGCCCGCCCAAAACTTGCATCGAATAATAAAAGCGACCATACCAGTGAATTCTTTAGCAGCCGTTTGAAAAATCGGATCGGAAATTATCTGGAATGCACAAAGAGTCTTGATGTCCCTTTCTCCCACCTTTAGTAGGTCTCTTGGATCAACGAATCTATACTGATCTTTTCCTTTTTCCAGCTTGATACCTACTGTGGCAGTTACACTATCATACATCCAAAATCTCATGATGTCCAAGGTGCCATCCGGAATGGCTTCAGGTACAGAATATGAGTGGCCTTGTCCATAGCAGGCCACATTACATTGACCATTGTTTTCCCTGTCTTTGGATCCTGGACTCCCTTTGCCTTCTTCAGAAAAGACTCTGCATTCTTCATATTTGGGAAGCCTCTATCGACTTGACTTCTCAGAAAGTTCCAGAAGTCTATACCACGTTTATCATTCGTTGGGTTGGGGAAAGGAGAGTTTATCAGGTCACTAAGATCCACCTTCGTCCAAGATCCAAAATCTTTTATCTTCTAATAATACTCAGTGGCCCCGGACTTCCTTTTCACCCACCACATATTCTTATCGGCATCAAAACCCCATGAAACGATTCCCGAACGATCGCCATATTTGTCTGAGAAGCCTTTAGGGAAGGTGACAATGAATCTATCTGGATGATCTGATGATTGGACATTTTGATTTGAGTTCTTCATTACCAACAACCTCTTCTGAATTCTATCTGACTTTTCTTTTGAGATTGGTGGTGCGTTCATATATTGTTTCAATGTCTCAGACTCATCAATGTTCTCAATAGGGCGCGTAGTAGAGCTACCACCTTGATCAACGTTGGGAATTTAGAGGCCACATCATCACTGCCTTTAAATTCATCTACAAACTTCTGAAACAGTTTTTGTTGGAGGTCAAGATACAAAGCCATTAATTCTCCCATGTTGGATTGTAGTTCTTTAATCTTGGTATCTTTAGAGTTGCCTGCTTCCAGCTCTTAAATACTGGTGTCTTTAAGAACTGAATCTTGTTCGAGCTCAAAAACTCGACGTTCGAGAGCTTGCACGTCAACTGGAGCAACTTCTAACACAATACCCTTGCCCTTGTTCTGCATAAATTTTTCTTGCATGGCAAGAATCTCAGCAATATTATCAGTAACATTTGAACTTGACTGACCTTGATTTTCTGGGATTGATGAGCTGGAGGGAGAAGTATTTAATTAAAAGTTGGCCTCATCAGTTTGTGGAATATCTTATTCAAAATCAAAATTACAAGTAAAGTCATCAAAAGCCTAATCTTGAATCAGTTGCCCGGCAGTGGGTGCACTTGGTTCATCTAGAGTTTCTGGAGCATGTGTCTTGGGTTGTTGAGGATGTTGTATTAGACTATTGGTTGCATCTGTAGTTGTTGTTGAGGTTGTTTCATGTTCACTGACCAGCACGCCAGGCCTTGGGTCTTTCTTTCTTCGTTTGCGTGGACCGAGGTCGGCGGCTGGATCTTCAATCATATCTTCTTCAACGGTTTTAGCAGCTGTCTGAGGAGGTTTCAGAGCTTTTGACTGAAGTTTCTCTTTAAATCTTTCAAAACCTTCTAACTGTTGGGCACTCGGAGCAGTCTCCATGTTACGATGTTCCGTTTCTTCATTTTCATCATCAGAAATATCAAAGGTCGCAACACGTGGTTGAGCTGGTGCTACATGTTCATCAGCAACGTAAGCTAAAATTGGTTCAACCTCTGTTTCAGCAAATCGCCCGAATTTTACCAAAGCATTCAGACCCTGATACACAATCTTGGATCCTTTTCTGGACTGTTTCATTAACCCAAAGGTATTGGGTCCCATTGACTTCATATCAAAGTAGCAACAGACTTGACAAGATCGGTGTAGTGATAATCGAAGATCATCTGCAAGAATCTTGGATACATAAGGAACATCTCTTTCTTCTTCCCTTTCAGATTGCTCATCATTTCATTGAAAATGAACTTGGAATAATTCTAATTCAAATCCATGATCAGAGCAGTGACAACAGATATTTGAATATGACTTATTTCATCAGAGCCCCCTTTTATACCGGACACGCAAGTGAAAAACGTGTGAATCAAGAATCTCCAGTACGGGTGAAATAGCTTCTTGATTGTCGGAGGATAGGTGCCCTCGTAACCCATTCTGGTGAGGATCTCAGTAACATCAGCAGTGAAGTACTCAGTCGGGTAATCAGGTTGGTCACCAAACAGCAGCACCTCTCTGACGATAGCCTCAGTGATACTAACTGGCTTTTTTTGAACTTTGGAGCCTATAGACACGACTCCATCTTGTCCTTGTAGGTTGATTGACTAGTTGTTCCAAAACTCCGTGATCATCTTCTTTCATATAACATGATTTTCTCGTAGTGCGTGAGAAATCTTGCACGTGTTGAGACCGACAATCATAGACTTGAATTCTTTGTGGGCCAGTGGTGGATCATATAGATGTCCGGTCATATTGTGCGTAACAACAAACTTTAACGGAGTCTGATCAGCCATTACTGCACCAAACGAATCAAGTTAGTAAAAATAAATCATTGGTTGATTTGGGCTTTAAGATTTAAGAAATTAGCCCAAAGGAACCAACATATGGCCCAAAAATTAACATATATCACAAAAATAAAAATATGGCCAATTAAATATAATAACAGTAAAGGTTAAGCCCAATCAATGAGCTTTAGGCCCAGCAGGAGGGATATCGGTCAACGAGGTTAGTTCTCGGTCAACAGTCAACGAAAGTCAACAAAGGTCAACCGAGAACGGATGTTTTCGGTCAACTTTAACCGAGAACAGGAGTTCTCGGTTGGGGCAAGGGGTTATCGGTCAACGAAAGTCAACCAAGAACTCCTTGACAGCTGTGGACAGAGAACCCCCTGGGTTTCTACTTGGAAACTGTGCAGTCTTCTTCAACTAGCCGAGATCTCCATTAAACCTCCATTAAGCCTCAATTAAAACCTGCAACAAAAGAACACTAATCTCCGACACAATGTTCTTAACAACCAATTAGGCTCTTAGTCGTTTATACTAAAGATCTACGACCCTTTATAGTCCTCAAAATCTAGTCACACAAATATCAATGCCTTTAAGAACCCACCGAAACACCAAATATCTTGAGCCTTTTTGCTTATTTACCTGTGAGATAATCGATTATTATCAACGAACAAACTATATCAATCAAAATATGCAAGAGATTTTTCGGCAGCTAACCCAATTGGTCTTGCATTAATTGAATTTAACATTTAACGGGAATAACAAATATCATTCTGTTGCGCATGATTTTGATGGCTGTGAGTTTACCGTAATGTTTTGGTCTTTCTAAGAAAACTATGTGGAATAAAAATACAATAAAAATAGTTCAGGAAACCTAACTCATGTCTGCTTCTGTGACGATTTTTGGTAAATCAATTGATATGTTATGATCTGTTGAATTGAGTAATCTTTCCAAGTAGAATTCTGTCTTGATAAAACTAGCTGCTGAACTATGTGAAAATACATGAAACGTGTTTGTTGATCGACATTTGCTATGTTATTAACTAAATTGCCCTCGTGGAGAATAATTACTAACAATGTACAATGTTAGTACTTGATACTATTGTAGTTGTTTACACATGAAACGTGTCACCAATGTGTTTGTCGAGTCACGCATAATTCACAAACGAAACACGAAACGTGTCTCATGCATAGGTATTATGTGCCGAGTCTAGAGACTCGATAATAGTTTCAATACTTAGAAAATCTCATTCTTATTTTAGAGCGCTAGTGAGGATTTTCTGTGACGCGCATCTCTCGGTTGACTTGTTCTTGAATTCTTCGCAAACAGTGAGTTTCACGTTCCCCTTTTACCCTTTTAAACGCTTTTTACTTGGGGGAGATAACATACTCCAAAACGATTTAGATTTTGTTATTAGTTATATATCACTTGTAAGGCTAAGTGGCAAACTAACCAACTAAAGTCCTTCATAACATCGAACCGTTTAGTATTTGTATAATAGCGAGTCACTGTTGAGTAGTACTACTGGGTTTGACAAACCCCACCCAACTCTAAACTCGACGGCGGGTCGAGTGGGTGTAATCTTGGCTAACGCATTTTCCATGGTCGTGATAGACATGGTGGCATGGAAATTGATAAACAGTTAGCTTCGGTGTCGAACACTTAGTAATACTTGTTTTATAGGCTAGCTACCTATTGATATATAATTGACTTAACACTATCTGGTAACGCAAAACGCAAACGCAAACACTTAAACGCAAATGGTTTTCTTTATTTATATATGTGAACTCACCAACCCTTTGTTGATACTTTTAGTATGTTATTCTCAGGTAGCCGAGGCGGGCGCGCGGTATAGGAACATGCATTTCATTGAACTCTATCGTTTTTGCAAACTTGTTTTTAAACTGTTATTAATTGGGTTTTAAGTCGTCCAGCGTGACGCAACACTTGGTTTATGAATTTACGCTTCCGCACTTATTTAAATTTAATATTCGTGGTTTGAAAACTTTGAACATAGTGTTTGATTATAACTAATGATTCCGATCCTGTTAGTTCACACCCTCTGACGGTAAAACTCCGTTAGTGGATTTTGAGGGTGTGACAGATTGGTATCAATGCCATTGGTTATAGCGAACTAGAAATGCATTCATACTAGACTATAACTGAAACGACCCATTAGTTATAATTTTACGCACTGCATATATAAATGTGTATTATATATTTAGTTATTCGCTTTCTTTATCTCTTTACCTCATTCACTCATACGCGCGTAACCCATACACGACTTATCCTGTAAGGATGTCGACGCCATCGCCATCATCATCCGACCCGATGTCTCACGCCCCTGGAAAGGAACCGCAACTTCCCAACTCATCACCACCCCGAGTAGTCCCGACACTAGCAGCCCCCGCACCGAAGAGGTATCTCCCATCTGGGGACGTGTACGAGGACAATGGTCACTAGAGTTGGTACCCCGAGTCTATTCGAGCGGATCGTTTACTGTGTGCAAGTTCCACCGCTACCTCTCCCAGGTTGTCCGACATCCTTCAAAACGCTACCACCCCTGACACTCCCGATGGAGCGCGCTTTCGCAGCCCTCATTTATTGTTTAGAGCGTGAGGTTGACATTATGCACTCGAATAGAGCAAACATGAGAGAATTGAAAGAGAATGGAATCGATATCTGAGAGAGAATTTCCTTCCTGACCGAAGCCATGAAGGAAGTTCAGGATGCTCGTGTTCAGCAAAAGGAGGTAATGAACAAAATGCAAGCAGAGATGATAGATTTGTGTGACCAAATTTTTAGTACAAGAGCCCTTGAAGTGACAGCTCTAGCCCACTACGACACACTAGGGGCGCAGATTGCTCCGGATGCAGAAGAACCTGTGGAAGAACCCGAGGAAGATACGGAGGAGGATGCACACTCGGACGTGTTCTCAGGCGACGACATCTCAGGATGATAACACCTAGATATCTGGAAGAAACGCTGGTCATGGTCGCGGTAACATTAACCTAACCGCAGCAGAACTCCAAACCCTACTGAATGACCATGCGGCGGCCGCTCAAGCTGCGCACGTTCTGAATCAAGCCAGAGGTCAAGCCGGAGTTTGTACTGTCAAGAACTACCTAGACTGCAAGCCTAATTCATTTGACGGAACTGAGGGAGCCATAGGTTTCCTGCGTTGGGCTGAGAAGGCAGAGTCAGCTTTCGAGATGTGTAACTGTCCACCCGCCAGCAGGGTCAAATTTGCAGCTGGAAAACTGGAAGATTCTGCTCTCACTTGGTGGAACTCCAATATGCAAATTCTTGGATTGGATTTGGTGAACGCTATGAACTGGGGAAGAGTTCAAGAATATGATGCGAGAAGAGTACTGTCCTAGAGAGAAAATCGCAATGTTGGAATATGAGTTTTGGTCGTTGAAAATGGTGGGTTCCGAGATTGAAGCCTACACCACCCGTTCCCATGAGCTAGCAGTAATGTCTCCACGGATGGTTGACCCGCCGAGTAAGAGAATCGAGATGTATATCGATGGGTTGGTACCACAAATTCAGGGTATGGTGACGTCTTCCAAACCGGCTACAATTCAACAAGCGATCCGATTTGCTCACAAACTGACGGACCAGGCAGTGACACAAGGTGCGTTACCACCTAGAGGTTCCACCTCTAAAACCTGAGACAACTCAAGCACTGACAACAACAACCCGAGTAATGGAAAGAGGAAATTTGACAACACCAAGTCCTCATTATCGAACCCTCCACAGCAACAACACTACCGTAAGACTGAACTCGCTCGGAGCTTCAATAATCAGGGATCCAACAATAACAACAACGGTGGCGGGCAGGGTTCGAGTGGCTATGCTGGGAAGTACCCGAAATGCAACAAGTGCAACTATCACCATGCTGGCTCATGCGACCGTATCAAGTGTCTGAGATGCAGAAAAATGGGTCATCAGGCCAAAGACTGTAGGGGAGACCTAGCGGCAAAGGGTGCTCCTAAATAGCCTACGACGACTAAAGGGTGCTTCGAGTGTGGTTATGAGGGTCATTTCAGGAAGGATTGCCCCAAACTAAAGCAGAATGAGAACAATGGAGGCAGCAACAGTGGCGGAAGCAGTGGTAAAGGTAGAGCTTTCGTCATTTGGTCGGGCCAGGCCCGCAACGATCCGAATGTGGTTACCGGTAAGTTTCCTGTAAACGACTGCTTTACTTTTGTTTTGTTTGACACTGGAGCTGATAGGAGTTTTATATCGGAAACCTTTAGTAAACTCTTAGACTTAACTCCAACCCCGTTAGATGCTAAGTTTCCTGTTGAATTAGCTGACGGTAAGTCTATAGAAACAACTCATGTACTAGCGGGATGTAAGTTGAAACTGTCGGGTCATACTTTCGATATCGACCTCATCCCTTTTACACTTGGTAGCTTCGATGTCATTGTCGGCATGGACTAGCTATCCGAGAACCGAGCTGAGATTATATGTCACGACAAGATAGCCCACATCACAACCCCTTCCGGCGAAATCATTTCGATCCAGGGCGAGAAGAGCGGCATGACCACCAGCATCATCACCCTCATGAAGGCACAGAAATATTTACGAAAGGGTCGTCCAGCAATTTAACCCATATTGTCGAGAAACCCGCGGAGGAGAAGCTAATCAAAGACATACCAATTGTGTGAGATTTTCCGGAAGTCTTCCTGGAGGATTTGCCTGGACTCCCAAGTATTCGACAAGTTGAGTTCCAAATCGAATTGGCCCCCGGTGCAGCACCCATAGCACCAGCCCCATATCGGCTCGCACCGGCGGTGCTTCAAGAGTTGTCCTCTCAATTACAAGATTTGTTGGATAAAGGTTTTATCCGACCCAGCTCATTACCATGGGGAGCTCCTGTCTTATTTTTCCGAAAGAAGGACGGGACTTTCCGCATGTGCATCGACTACTGAGAGCTGAACAAGGTGACGATCAAGAACCGTTATCCCTTACCCCGAATTGATGATATGTTCGACCAGCTTCAAGGATCGAGTTACTACTCGAAGATCGATCTGAGATCTGGTTACCATCAATTAAGAGTGCGCGAAGAAGACATTTCAAAGACGGCTTTTAGAACTCGGTACAGTCACTACGAGTTTTCAGTTATGCCTTTTGGCTTAACCAACGCACCAGCCGTATTCATGGATCTCATGAACCGATTATGCAAGGCGTACCTCGACAAGTTTGTGATTGTTTTTATTGATGATATCCTCGTCTACTCCAAGAACAAGACCGACCACGAAGAACACCTGAAGAAGATCCTAGAATTGCTAAAGAAGGAACAACTGTACCCTAAACTCTCGAAATGCGAATTTTGGCTTCGCGAGGTTCACTTCTTAGGACATGTGATCAATGAGAATGGTATCCATGTCGATCCCGGCAAGGTAGAGGCCATCAAAAACTGGGAAGCATCTAAGACTCCGACTGAGGTGCGACAATTCCTAGGACTGGCTGGCTACTACCGACGTTTCATCGAGTGATTTTCAAAGATTGCTCAACCCCTCACCGCTTTGACTCACAAGGGTACTAAGTACAATTGGGGTGACGCGCAGGAATCTGCCTTCCAACTGCTGAAAACCAAACTCTGTAGCGCCCCTATCCTAGCCCTTCCCGAGAGAACGGAAAACTTTGAAGTGTACTGTGATGCATCGATACATGGTCTCGGTTGCGTGTTGATGCATCACGAGAAGGTTATAGCCTATGCCTCTCGACAACTACGGATTCACGAGAAGAACTACACGACCCATGATTTGGAACTCGGAGCTGTGGTGTTTGCTCTTAAGATATGGAGGCATTACTTGTACGGTACCAAGTTTACCATTTACACCGACCACAAGAGCCTCCAACATATCTACGATTAGAAGGAGCTGAACATGCGACAACGTCGTTGGGTCGAGCTGCTTAAGGATTATGACTGTGCCATCAAGTACCACCCTGGCAAGGCCAATGTAGTGGCCAATGCTCTCAGCAGAAAAGAAACCGATAAACCTAGACGAGTGCAAGCATTACAACTCACGATTCACGCCAACTTACCCGATCAGATTCGCGATTTGCAACTCGAAGTCTTGAAAGATGATAATCTCCCATCAGAACTCATGCGAGGCATGAACAAGCAACTTGAAACCAAATCGGATGGGGTCTGATATTTCGAAAACCGGATTTGGGTTCCTCGATACGGAGAGTTGAGAACCCTAGTGATGGACGAAGCACACAAGTCCCGATATTCCATCCACCCTGGCTCGGATAAAATGTACCATGACCTAAAAGCACTTTACTGGTGGCCAAACATGAAAGCCGACATTGCCATCTACGTGAGCAAATGCTTGACTTGTGCAAGAGTCAAAGTGGAATATCAGAAACCATCTAGTCTGCTACAGCAACCGGAACTTCCAACGTGGAAATGGGAACACATTTCCATGGATTTCATCATGGAATTACCCAAAACACCGACGGGATGTGATACCATCTGGGTGATCGTTGACCGATTGACTAAGTCTGCACACTTCTTAGCAATCAAGGAATCAGACAAAATGGAAAGACCGACTCGCATCTATATGAAAGAAGTAGTGTCTAGACACGGAGTGCCTGTCTCAATCATATCTGATCGAGATTTCCGTTTCACTTCGCACGTCTTGAAGTCACAACAGAGTGCACTAGGCACCCGCCTTGATATGAGCACAGCATATCATCCTCAGACGGATGGGCAAAGTGAGTGCACCATTCAGACCTTGGAGGACATGTTGCGTGCATGCGTTTTGGATTTCGGAAAAAGTTGGGAACCTCACTTACCTTTAGTAAAGTTTTCGTATAATAACAGCTACCACGCCAACATTAAAGTAGCGCCGTTTGAAGCGTTGTACGGAAGAAAGTGTTGATCACCTCTCTGCTGAGCAGAGGTGGGTGATAGCCAAATCACTGGTCCAGAATTAGTACTTGAAACCTCTGAAAAGATTGCCAAATTCGAAACCGCCTGGCAGCAGCACGAGATCGCCAAAAGAGTTACGCCGACAAGCGCCGAAAGCCTCTTGAATTTCAAGTGAACGACCAAGTATTACTCAAAGTCTCACCTTGGAAAGATGTGGTTCACTTCGGAAAGCGAAACAAACTCAATCCATGATACGTTGGCCCTTACCGGATAACTGAGCGCATTGGTCCGGTAGCGTACCGACAGGATTTACCAACGGAACTCAGTGGCGTACACAATGTATTCCATGTATCCAATTTGAAGAAATGCCTTTCCGATGAAACCCAAGCAATTCCTTTGGACGAGTTGGAAGTTGATGAACAGCTACGCTTCATCGAAGAACCAGTCGAAGTTTTGGATTGGGAAACCAAAACACTCCAGCACAGCAAAATTCCAAACATTAAGATTCGTTGGAACTCGAGACGTGGACTAGAGTTCACGTGGGAACGCGAGGACCAAATGATGAAAAAGTATCCTCACCTTTTTGAAGGGTTGACCAAACACCGAAAACCGCGAAAGCCATCAAACCGTCAGAAATCACTAGAGGTATGAATTAAATTTCGGGACGAAATTTCTTTCTACTAGAGGATGATATGACAAACTGAAAATTTTTCTTGCTTTTTCAGACACCCATCGCGATTTGACTCAAATTTTCGGGACGAAAATTCTTTCAACATGGGAATGATGTGACACTCGTCAATTTCAGGTTAACTCCGTTAATCCAAACTCCGTCAATTCAAACTTAAGATCACTTGATCTATAACGCACATCTCATTAAATTTAAACTAGGGTTTTAAATGACGCTTGATAATCACTACACATGTAGTCTTTCGGGATTGCACCGAAACGCACACGAGTCGACTCAAACCATTGGTGAACAAACGACAAACATCAAAACAATAAGTATTTGATAATTATGTGTTAGGTTTATGTGTTATTTGATATTTATATGTAGAACATTAACTCAAGATGCAAAAGTCTATTTTATGCTAGAAATTTAACAACTAGAAGTAGAGGGGCCATTGTGTAACATAATTATTATTAAATAATAACAAAACCCTACAGTCCCTCCCTCCTCCCAAACCCGATCGGCCTCTCTCCCTCTCCTTTCCCCTTGGCTGCCGTAACCCCACACACACACACATACAAGGATTTTCAAGTTTGGTTGAAGAATTAATGGTGCTAGGAAGGTAATTAACAACTACCCTATGCATCCTAGGTGTTAATTTTAATATTGAATGGGTTAATCAAAACCCTAATACTCGAAAATTGATGATTAAGATGATTTAGGGTTTGATTATATGCTTGATGATGATTTTCTAGTGAATTGATAACTAGTTGTGTTATTGTAGCTTGTTAATCACTTGTTCTTTGATTTTAAACTTTGAAGAAAAACCCTAACTATGTGTGTAATGTGAAATTGATATGCATGGTTGGTTAATCTTGTGTCTAGAGTGTTATATGCATGGATAATGATTCATAGATTGTTGTTATGTTGAGTTTTGATGTAAACTGGTACTGGACAGATTGTTGATTTGATGTTTAGACAACTGTAACTGGATGTTAATGTGGTAATTGGTCGAAATTGTTAACACTACAGTGTACTAGGTTGATTCTAGTTTCTAAAGGGTCCAAATTTGTAATTTTTGGACATGTAAAAGTTAACTTTTATTATTTTACAAAACTGAAGTGCAAGTCTGAATTGTGAGGTCTGCTGTTAGGCTGTTTTGAAATTAACATATCTCATAAACTACAAGACCAAATGGGTTGGTTCTACTTCTGGAAGTTATAATTTTGAGTTAAGAAGCTAACCCAATTGGTCTTGCATTAATTTAATTTACCATTTAATGGGAATAACAAATATAATTCTCTTGCCCATGATTTTGACTGCTGTGAGTTTACTGTAATGTTTTGGTCTTTGTGAGAAAACTTTGTGGAATAAAAATACAATAAAAATAGATCTGGAAATCTAACTCATGTCTGCTTATGTGACGATTTTTGGTAAATTAATTGATATGTTATGATCTGTTGAATTGAGTAATCTTTCCAAGTAGAATTCTGTCTTGATAAAACTAGATGCTGAACTATGTGAAAATACATGAAACGTGTTTGTTGATCGATATTTGCTATGTTTTTGACTAAATTGCCCTCGTGGGGAATAATTACTAGTAATGTACAATGTTAGTAATTGATACTTATGTAGTTGTTTACACATGAAACGTGTCACCAATGTGTTTGTCGAGTCACACATAATTCACAAACGAAACACGAAACGTGTCTCATGCATAGGTATTATGTGCCGAGTCTAGAGACTCAATAATAGTTCCAATACTTAGAAAATCTCATTCTTGTTTTAGAGCGCTAGTGAGGATTTTCTGTGACGCGCATCTCTCGGTTGACTTGTTTTTGAATTCTTTGCAAACAGTGAGTTTCACGTTCCCCTTTTACTCTTTTAAACGCTTTTTACTTGGGGGAGATAACATACTCCAAAACGCTTTAGATTTTGTTATTAGTTATATATCACTTGTAAGGCTAAGTGGCAAACGAACCAACTAAAGTCCTTCATAACATCTTAGTATTTGTATAATAGCGAGTCACTGTTGAGTAGTACTACTGGGTTTGACAAACCTGTAACATCCCGAAATTTCTAAAGTAATATATAATACATTATTTTGTCGGGTGAAATAAACGAGTTAGTGGAACGATAATAATAATAGCAAAATATGAAGACTTAGTAGGATAATTAGATGGGATTAGATATGGACCAAAAGGAAATATGGGCCTTCGGCCCATGGGCTTAAGAGAGTATAAATACCCCCTTAAACCCCAATCCTTTCCATTCCATCCGTTTATCCACCCTAATCTCTACACACTCAAAAACACACACAACCCGAACCAAGATCCAAAGGCGAGGACCCGAGCTTGTTGGTGCTAGATCGTCGTGACGAACCAAAGCAACAAGACCAGCTCGTGTTCGTAGTTCGACTCATTTACGGTACGTTTATATCGAGAACTTGTTCGTTTAGGTTTGGATTAGTATAGAAATGATAGATCTGTGTTTGTATGGTAAAAACGAATCCAACAAAGCTAAACTTACTGAAAATGGTTACGATTTGATGGGTTAATCGATTGATAAAAGAACCCGTAACCTATATGCCTAAATCGCACCCTTTAAACATCGATGTTAGGTCGATTTGATGGTTGGGGTTTGTAGGCGCTGGTCAGACGATTCCGTGGATACCTAAATCGAGTTATTTGGTTAAGAAACGAAGGATTTAAGAACGAACAGTAGCTGCAGCCGACAACTTCGTCTGCAAGCTAAGTTCGCCTGATGAACTTCGCCTGCAAAGCTAAGTTCGCCTGATGACAACTTCGCCTAAAAGCTAAGTTCGCCTGATGACAACTTCGCCTAAAAGCTAAGTTCGCCTGATGACAACTTCGCCTAAAAGCCTGATGACAACTTCGCCTAAAAGCTAAGTTCGCCTGATGACAACGTCGCCTAAAGCTAAGTTCGCCTAAGGTTTAACTTCGCCTAGAGTCAAGTTCGATTAGAAAATAAATTAAAACGATAAGTAAAAGTAATCTAATACTAGGCCACCAGATTAAATCAGGCGAGTATTGATACGTGTAACTTATACAGTCAGCCGAGCTCAGTTAAAGAAGGGATTTACAACTATCGGAGGAAGAAGCAGAGTTCAGGTGAGTTTCTAGCCCCATTCCTTGTTATGTTTTCGGGGCTGTGTGCATACTCGATGTGTTGTTAATACATTTATCCTAAGTGATAAGTGTATGCCATATGTGATATATGTGATGGATATGAATGATTGCTTGTCGGTACGCGAACGATCTTCGGATATTGCGCGTACTGTCAGGTTAAAAATAAAGGTACGAATATTATATATCGAAGATGTATGAATATTACAAATGAATACTTGTCGGGGCGTGAACGATCTTCGGATATTGCACGTATCGACAAGGGGTATGGTTGTTAAATGAAGGATGTAAAGAACGCCTAGAGTGTTCTTATGCTATAATGTAATTATTGTATATGTGAAGTATGTGTATACAGGTACACGAATGGTATGTGAGTTCTACGTTCTACATAGTAAGTTAGGATGGCAAATCCCTCTAGCTTCTGTCGGACATAGACTCGGCTGGTGATGGCGTAGTTAAGGACTGCGGGCCTTATACGTAATGTAGATGATAGATGTAAACGTAGATAGGGACGGTGGGCCTTATACGTGTTACAGATAATAGACGACAACGTAGTTAAGGACTGCGGACCTTATACGTATTATAGATAGGCATCGGTATAGGAAAGGACTGTGGACCTTATACGTGCTGTATTTGTGATGTGGTAGCATAGGGGAGGACTGCGGACCTCGTACGTGCTATGAATTAGGTTGCAACATAGGGAAGGACTGTGGACCTTGTACGTGTTGTGGATGTAGGATGGTATAGGGAAGGACCGCGGACCTTGCACGTACCATGAATGGTGAACATAGGTAAGGACTGCGGACCTTTTACGTGTTCACGACCTTGAGTACAGGTATAGACGGCGGACTATGAACGTACTCTCGGTAGACTGAGGTTAGTGATTGTAGATATGTATGTATGTATGGTAGTAAGTATGTATGAAGAACAGAAGGGTAACTGGTTAAGTATGGATATGTATCTTCGGATATGTATGTATGTGTATGTAATGTATGGCGTCCGATTAACTAGAACTCACTCAGCGTAGCTGACTTTTAGTATGCACGCAGGTGAGTAGAATGAGACAGCCAGCTTGAGCAGGCACATGGTGGGCGAATAGGAGACTGGCATCTGAAGACTCAAGACGTTTTAATGTAATTGACGTTTATTTTGAAAGACAAGAATGTGTAATTAAGGCAAGTTTTGGATTGCTGTAACGTTTCATGAAAGTTTTTATATTCCGCGAAAGTTTTAATGAACTCTGATTTGTAAGAACTGTGTTTATGAGTAAATCCGACGTTAAAGTAGGGCAACCGGGTTCGGGGCCTTACAAAACCCCACCCAACTCTAAACTCGACGGCGGGTCGAGTGGGTGTAATCTTGGCTAACACATTTTCCATGGTCGTGGTAGACATGGTGGCAAGGCAATTGATAAACAGTCAGCTTCGGTGTCGAACACTTAGTAATACTTGTTTTATAGGCTAGCTACCTATTGATATATAATTGACTTAACACTATATGGTAACGCAAAACGCAAACGCAAACACCTAAATGCAAATGGTTTTCTTTATTTATATATGTGAACTCACCAACCCTGTGTTGACACTTTTAGTATGTTATTCTCAGGTAGCCGAGGCGGGCGCGCGGTATAGGAACATGCATTTCATTGAACTCTATCGTTTTTGCAAACTTGTTTTTAAACTGTTATTAATTGGGTTTTAAGTCGTCCTGCGTGACGCAACACTTGGTTTATGAATTTACGCTTCCGCACTTTTTTAAATTTAATGTTCGTGGTTTGAAAACTTTGAACATAGTGTTTGATTATAACTAATGATTCCAATCCGATTAGTTCACACCCTCTGATGGTAAAACTCCGTTAGTGGATTTTGAGGGTGTGACAACTTCTATTTCTTCTAAAAACGTATTTGGCTTTCCCCAGATCACCCCAATTTGACTCCAACCCCCTAGTGCTTGATCAAAAGATTTTTATATAAACCAAAATTTAAGCTTTAAGGTTGAACGTTGGACTTACAAGCCAGTGAACTGACAAGCCTTTCATTCGAGACATGAGACTTATTTGTGTGTCCCCATCTTTGTAGTTCTAGTTTGACCCTTTAAGCTTTTAAAATAATTTTAATAGAATAAAATAACTCAAATAACCCTTTGTACATTTTTTTTGCAACTTAATAATAATAATAACTTAATAACACAGTATTTTTGGTGATCAAGACACTAACAGGCTCGTGTATGACTGGTTAATTGCTTTTCTGCCTATCCTTCGGAGAGATGTATATGAAGACACACACATTTCTTCAAAATGACTCTCCACAATAAGTTCAGCAAATTTAGTTTATATCACTTCAACTTTTGCGCATCAAAGAAAGCTACCATACCAATCAATGACTGTTCTAGAGCCTTTTAAGCTTAATAACTTCACCCGTTAGGCACACAAAAACAATTTATCTATCATTTTCCAAAGGTGGAATCAATTATCATTTGAAAATATTTTGAAGCTTCAAAAAAGCAGTTAACTGAATAATAATATCACTTCCCAGGGAGTTACATAAAAACACATGTGTTAAGAATACAGTCTCCCCGATCACTGTTAAGCTTTGGGGTAAATGGCTATCCTGTATGACCACAAGTGGTTAACCGGACCAAACATGTATGAGCATACACGTCCCTCCAGCTCAGAGTTACTGACATAGTTTTAAGTGAAGGAACACAAAACACAAAACACATCATAATCGCCATGGGTGCTTTCAGTCGTTGGGTAAATGGTAATCTTGTGAAACTACAAGTTGAACACCGGACCAACCATATACGAGTATATGTCCTTCAAACTTGAGCAACCAACATAATTTTAAGCGAGAATGAATCTTGAGACCAAAAAAAAAACAAAAGACAACGTACACACACTATTTTTGACTTTTTGAATTTTTTTAATAATGAAGACAACGCACACACACTATTTTTGTCTTTTTTGATTTTTCTCCCCCTAAATTTGTGCAAAGATATACAGGAATGTACAAATTTACACCCAAAAAGACTCAATCTCGAAACGAAGAATTTTGAGAAAAACCCACAAGCACATTAAATTTTGCTGTTCCGACAGATTTTAATATCGATGTGCTTGGTTTTAGAATGTTGAACGGGGTTTTTCACGATTGCAATGGCCGCATCATTATCACAAAAATAGGAGTGTTAAGAAATTCCAAACCGTAATCCAGCAATTGGTTTTGCATCCAGATGACCTGAGAATAGCAAGCGGAAGCGGCAACATACTCGGCTTTGGCGGTCGAGGTAGACACCGTCTGTTGTTCCTTACACTGCCATGAAATAAGACGGTCTCCTAAGAACTGGCAACCAGCTGACGTTGATTTCCTGTCAATCTCATTTCCATCATAATTGCTATCAGCAAAAGCATATAAATAAAAGTATGAGTTTTTTGGATACCAAGGACCTAACTTCGGTTGTCCCTTCAGATATCTAAAAATACGTTTAACAGCAATTAAATGAGATAGTTTAGGATTAGCCTGGAAACGAGCACATTAGCCAACTGCAAACATGATGTCAGGACGACTAGCTGTGAGATACATCAGAGACCCGATCATCGATCGATAGTATGTTTGATCTACAGGAATCCCATCATGATCAGATGACAGTAGTGGTCTTTATGCCATGGGAGTGTTGGCACTCTTGGAATCTTGAAGCTCAAACTTTTCCAGCATATCCTCAACGTACTTCCCTTGATGTAGTAAGATTCCTGCCGAGCTTTGTCCAACCTGTAGCCCCTGAAATGATGTTATTTCACCCAACAAACTCATCTCAAATCTTTTCTTCATTACACCTTCAAATTATGTGCACAACTCAGCGCTGGTGGATCCAAAAATGATATCATCGACATAGATCTGAATGAGAATCAAATCTTTTCCGACAGTTTTCTAGAACAAGGTTTGGTATGGTTCCACGCTTGTAGCCATGATCAAGAAGATGCACGGTCAATGTAGCATACCACGCTCGAGGAGCCTGATGTAACACGTATAACGCTTTGTCTAGCTTGTAGACATGATTTGGTTTCTTAGGATCAACAAAACCCGGTGTCCGGTCAACATAAATCTCTTCCTTTACTTCACCATACATAAATGCGGTCTTAACATCCATCTGATAAACTGTAAACCCCATGAACGATGCGTAGGCCATAAAAATCCTAATGGCCTCAAGTCTGGCCACTGGAGCATAGACCTGACGAAAACCACGAACTACCAATCGTACCTTATTTAAAAGAATAACCCTTGTGTCATCTTGCTTGTTTCGGAAAACCCACCTTGTGTCAAGAGCTTTCTTTCCATCCGGTAACTTAACCAATCTCCAAGCCTTAAACTTATAAAACTGATTTAATTCTTCGTGCATAGCATCAACCCAACTAGGTTCTTGAAGAGCCATTTCTACTGACTTTGGTTCAATTTGAGAGATGAACAAAAGAACATACAGCTGTTAATGTGTTCTGTCTGACTTCTGGTGGACACTCCCGCTTCGATGGGACCTTTAACACTCTCAATTGAATGATTTTTCTGAATTCTTGATGGAATTAACTGATTAGAAACATCACCAGTAGATTGTAAATTTGACAAGTTCTCAATATCATCAACAAGAGGATTCTTCCATCCAGATGTCGCCGTACTGTGAGAATACGAGGTACTCGTGACATATTCATTTGGAATGTCATCGGGAAAAAGTGTGCTCCCGAAGTTCTGTCCCCCCCCCCCCCTCAACATTAGTAGCATCTTCAGACGTGTTTGGTGAACACTTGGTTTTTGAGGTTTCTTTGGGTTGAGTGCCTGTTGCAGGTGAATCATTACTTAACTCAGCATCATCATCAATTAATGGAGAAATGTGAGACACTGTCTGTGAATTATCCGTTGCAGCTTCCACTGTGGGACCACATAAGGGTTCAGTGTTGATGACTGGAAACACGTTGAAGGGTTTAAAAAGTTCGTTGTAGTCAAATAACCAATCGGGACCAACACGAGCGTCAGTCTAATTTTCTTCTAACCACCAAACTTCATAGGACTCTAGAATTTGCTTGGTTGACTTGTTGTAGACTTTGTAAGCTGTATTTCCCGCATACCTAACAAAGTAACACTCATCAGATGCGGCCCCACATTTCGGAGCAGTTTTGAGATTCAGTAAAGTGCACGGACACTCGAAAGTTCTGAAATGAGCAACAGTTGGTTATGACCATATACAATCTCATACGGGGTCTTCATCTTGGATTTGTTGATTATCACCCGGTTCTGAACATAACAGGCCGTATTAATGGCTTCTGCCCAGAAAAACAGTGGCAGTTTAGAGTCACACAACATTGTTCTTGCTGCTTCGATAAGAGTTCTTTTTCTTCTTTCAGCCACACCATTTTGTTGAGGCGTCTGTGGGGCGCTGTACTGACGAAGTACTCCTTTTTCTGAACAAAAGTGATTCAATGTTTCATTCTTGAATTATGTTCCATTATCACAACGGATTCCCTTCAGCTTTAGGTTCAGTTGATTCTCCATGAGAACAACAAACTTCTTGATTAGATCTGCAGTTTCACTCTTATTTGACAAGAAAAATACCTATGTAAAACGTGAATAATCATCAGTAATAACAAGACAATAAGAGCTACGAGATAAACTCAAGACATGGACAGGCCCGAAAAGGTCCATATGAAGTAATTGAAAAACTGATGAAATGGTATTTATCAACTTCGGTTTGTGAGATTTTCGATGATGTTTACCCAAAGCACAAGCCACACATTTTTCAATAGTAACAAAATCCTTAATGGGTAGTCCACGTACCAAGTTATTTTTAGCAAGACGATTAAGGTTTTTAGAACTTGCATGACCAAGACGACGATGCCATAACATGGCATTATGTTCTGACACTTTTGAAACAAACAAGTTATTTAATCAGGAACATTTTTATTCATGTTGATCACATAAGCATTATCTTTTCGTTGTGATTGAACAAGAATCCAGTCTTCTGGTATAATTATACCAGGTTTCAGAATCAAACACCCCTTTTTAGTAAAATGAGTTGAGAAATCTATGTCACAAATTTGTGACACGCTCAAAAGACTATGCTTCAATTCTGGAACAAAATTAACATTTTTCAAACTTTAGAACACCGTTACTTACAGTGATCTTCTGAGTGATATTTCCTTTCTTTCCTCCCACAAAAGACGCATACCCACCGTCAAATGTTTGAATGTCGTGTAGCTAGGTAATGTCCCCTGTCATGTGCCTGGAATAGCCACTATCAACATACCAAGGTCTGATGATATTCCTCCATTGTTGTCCTTTCACATAATGCGATTAGTTAGTTTTTGGTACCCAGTCCATACTTACATTGGGTGACCCTGATTCATCTACAGTTGTCACGAATTGCCATGACATGTCCTTTTGATCATTAAACATAGATTTTGAAGAAACTTTCGCCAAAGATTTAGGAAACCATCTATGTATGTATGATTTGGAAGTATAGGTTCGAATGGTTTTCGTAACCTCCGATGTTTTGGATGTGGAAGGAGACGAATTAGCCCTTTTCTCCTGTTTTGGTCTAGACTTATTGTTCACATTAGACGTTGAACTTGAAGCACATTTTCTTTCAGACATGTCAGGTTTGTTTAGATGAGGACTAAACCTGCCAGATTTGTTTCGATTCCAGTCATCGTCAAAGGTGATAATGCCTGAATCTTTGTCTGTACGCGAAATGAGGCATGTAGGGCATATTCCTCTGATAAAATCCATAATAGGAAACATATGAACGATGTGGAAAATTTCTGGCAATATGACCACGAGTGCCACAATTAAAACAAGTTTGACATTTTATGAACCGGTCATTTTGGGCAACTCCTTTTCTGGACTGGTTGTGCGGACCAGTCTGCATAAATTTGCGAGAACCCCTGTTTTCATTTTAGAACTTGTCACCTTGTTTGTCATTAGAGCATCCCTCTTTGACACATTTAGGTGCCAAATAATTTTTATATGTTTTTGAATTTTTAGTTTTATTAGAAACCACATTATTAGAGTTCAAAATTTCAACAGAATCAACCACACAAGAATCCTTGCTCTTTAAAACAGAGCCCACACAAATAGTCGGAATAACAGAATTTAAAGCAGGAAGTTTTAAAGAATCATCAGAAACAATGTCATTATCAAATTCCAAACTAGGGTCGTCATCCTCATCAGTCCACTCCTTCACAATTACTTTGTCTGCACATGAAGTAGATACATTAGAATCATTCATATTTGAAGTGGACAGACCAGCATTCACAGAACTGGTCCCATCACCTTTGTCTTGTTTAACATACTTCATGTCCTTTATCTTTTCTTCTTGTTCTTTGGTGACAGGGGTAGGAACATAATTCTGGTTGTAAGGTGGGGGAACTTGACTGTATCCTATTCCCTCACCTTCATTTTCCTTCCCCCATAATTGGTTTTCAATCATTAAGTTAACTACTTTACTGGAACCATCGAATTTTTTAAAATCAAGTTCAGCCTTTTCAAACTTACAAGTTAGATTTAAGATTTCTAACTTGGAAGCTTCCAGTTTAGCAGTTAATTCAGCAATTTCTTATTTGGCATCTAGGTGGTGACAACTTTTTATTCTAAAGTCAGATTAAGCTTAGAAATGTCCTTCTTTTGTGCTTCTATTTTGTCTAGAAAACCCTGTTCATTTTTTTTAGGTTTGAAATTTTCTGATTTTATTCTCTCCATATCTCTACTTAGACTGTCGTTATGAAGCTTATACATTTCTATTTTTTACCACAATTTAAAGAACATGGTTAAAAACATACCTCAGATGAATTTGGAGAAGTGAACGCCATATAAGCAAACTGAAGCTCCATGACTTTTTTCTCAGTAGCATTTTCTTCTCCAGTGTCTTCAACATTGGTAAAATTTGTAGTCTGATTTTCAATGTTGAGCGCAACCATCTGAACTTCCCAACAAAAATGTTGAGCAACCATACCTCTTTCACCATTACCTGAACTACCTCCAGCGTCACCTTTGGTATTCCCAACTGGAACCAATTCCCTTTCCGTATTTCCATCCTTAGTTGGGTTAGTACATTCACAAGCAAAATGACCCGGCTCGTGACAGGTGTAGCACCTAAAAGTGTCAATGTTAAAACCCACCTTTTGATTATTAGGCATGTTCCAATTATTTCTACCCATCCTCTTAGTGAACTTCTTTGCACAAAAAACTGCCATGGCAATTTTCCACGAGATGGATCTGATCTAGTTCAGCAGCAACCACAGGTTGAACCAAGTCTCCAGCCAAAAATGCATTATAGCAATTCATGAATCCCGCCATTAGAGCTATATTCTCTTGAGTCTTCTTTGGTATGGTGGGGATCTGACTGAAGTTATGACTGGGAGCGTGAGAAGTTTTTCCAGTATCATTTGAAGACTGTCCAGATTTGGTGAAGAAAACTGGAGCTGGTTTGGGTGAGTTGGATGATGATGATTGACCTAGAGTGGATGAGAAAATCTGGAAGTTTCCCTGAGGTGGTTGTTGAGTAGGCTTGAACAGTGAGAAACTATCTTGAGAAATAAGAGTACTGTTGGAGGGAACGTTGTATCCAGCTGCACTTTAAGAGCTTGCATGATTTATTTCCCTCTGCTTATCATCCATATCACATGCTTTAACAATGGCTATCATTTCAGTCATACCCATTCTGTTGAGAACCTTAGTCTTTTTGATAACCGCAACATTCATGTCCCAACTCTTTGGCAATGAATTCACAGCTTGTTGTTTATTTCTGAGGTTTGTAGATAAATCCCTGTTGATCTCATTTCAGTCACAAGTGAGATAAATCCGTGAAGTTGAGATTCCAACGTTTCTCCCAAAACATGATTAAACATATTGAACTTTTGTTGCAGCAGATCTTGGTGACTTCTCATCAAATATTTATTCCCGTCATATACTTCGATCAGTGCCTCCCATAACTCTTTAGCAGATTGAAGTTCTCTAAACTGAAGTGAAATCTTAGGTCAGAGTGCCATGGTTAAAGTGGAGAGAGCTTTCTCATCTTCCTCAACTTTAGCAAAATCATCATTGTCATACTGTGCAACAGGTTTCACAAGAACTTCATAAGAGTCATCCCTTTGATAGGTGATCCTTTGAGGTTCCCTAACAATACTTTTCCAGATTTTGGAAACAAAATTTCCATTCATTGAACCCTCATGAGATAAGAGACGGGGTATACGAGTGGCGATACCCATGATGGAATCGAATCATGTTCTTGATGAAGTAATGAATTGGTTGAATTGCTACAATTTGTTAACTGGGCCATTTTAATTGAGTTAATGATTGATTTTAGGTCCAAAAATTACTTATGTCCATACTTAAAGCCCAAGGCTGATTAATCAGGCCCAACAGTCTACTCAACAGAAATCCGAGAACACAAATGTTGACCGAAAACCAACTGATTTTGACCAAACTTTGACCGAGAATTCAAAGTCTGACCAGGTGTGACCGAGAACTCAGATGTTGACCGAGAACTGCTTTGACCGATAACTACTAGTGGCCGAGAACTGTTCTTGGCCGAGAACACATAGTAGTCGAGAACTGCCTTGGCCGATAACTACCAGTTGCTGTTTTGACCGAGAACACAGATTGTCAACAAACTCGTAACAAACTCCCGAGAAAAATGGATCTTGATTTGTTTCCAAACCAATATCAAATCTTTCCCAAATATTATCTTCTTCTTCTTCTGCGGTCACAGTTTCGCCGAAAATACTATCAAACCACCAAGAACACTTTTCTTGAATGTTTGATATCACAATAACGAGCCTCAATAAGGTCTAAGGCTCTGATACCAGTTGTAAGACCGGAATCTGGATCACTACAATTATGATATCAATAAACAAGTATTGGTGCGGAATACCAACACTTGGTGAATCAAGAACACGAGCAAACACACGAATGTAACACCGGAATTGCTTCAAAACACATGTATTATTAGTATACGTCGGGTGCTTAAGCACTTACAATACTTGCACGTCTAGTAACTCTTAGACGGCCAATACACAAATTAACTAACACCTTAACACTATAAAATACATGCACTATATATAGTGAACCAATACACTCAAGCCCAAACGAATTAAAAGCCCACCGAGATCTCATAAGAGATCTCGGCGTACACAATATACACGTGACCCAAAGCCCACATACATGCTAAGCCCAAATACAATTGACTAAGTACAAACCATCCGAAACTAGGCCCAACAACTAATATACCATTATATTAAAATAGTAATAAATTACAAACGATTACAATAATTCGAGACGACCAAAACCGTGCACTCACAAACAATCCCTTGTCTTGTGCTCTTTGTCTTTAAATTACGTGAATCCCTTAGTATTCCAATCACGACAACTATGAATTCTAACGTGTGGCATACACGAACAACACATTGAAGTTTCATAGCTCGATCATAGTTTTCACGTCTTGCAAACAAAATATTGTTCTTGTACAAAAAATCTGTGTCGGTCTCTAATAAATTAACGAGCCACATTAGGTCTATGACTCATATAAAATTAGTCTTCAACCCTTTTCCCAACACGATGACCGCCTCGCCTGTTTTATTGTCGTAGCCCCACCGATTAAATGACAGATGAAGATCTTGCGGAAAGGTCTTCGCCGGTACTCGCTTCATACTCTTATGTGGCTTTACATTAAGAATAAGCTTCCTCCAACTAGTACGAGGATAAATCTAATTAATGTATTTTCTAGTTGGCACCTGCGGTTTAAAGATAATAAACCCGTGGTTGACCTTAAAAAGCATATGTTGATAAATACATCCTACTAATTGATTTTCACTACAGTTAATGAATGGCCAATTAACAAGCGTCCGCACGTCCCACCTCGGCAGTGAGAGAACGCCAGTAATATATTGAAAGTACTGAACACTGTTCTCCCAGTTAAAAATATAAACACTTAACTCCGAATCATATAACCAAGATAAGATGTCACCTTTGACGGTTTGCACGACTTTGAATGTGGTTTTCTACTTTGCTTTAGCGCGTGCACTTACATCGAGCTTGTTTTCTTGATCAACATATCGATACGCTTCATTAATCTTCAAAGTCAGGGATTTATTGTGATCCCCAAACCAACCCTCAGCATCAGAATCCAACGAACTTGACCCCTTTGCTGACACTTTTTCTTTCTTCTTGGTTGCCTTCTCAAAATGATTTTCGGCGTCTTTAATATGTTCTTCAGTGAATGATGGAACACCATGTCATGTTGCCTTATCAGGGCCTAGTTTATGAGTAATTACCTCTTTTGATATACCTGTCATGTCGGAGTGTTTGAAGGAAAATGTATATTTTCGTTGCTTGAGGAAGGATACTAGATCCTCTTCAATGTTAGTAGGGATACAAGATCCTAGGAAACCCTTTATGTCTGGATCCTCAAGGTCCAACGATACTTCTTTTAGGCTTGTTCTCGAGCTTCCAGCACGTTCCTAGGATGTTACCTTAGTTACCATGCTACCGTTTTCTTAGCCGCCGGTTTCATGGATGAGGAGTAGTAGTTTTTGCTTCCACTTGGTCACCTTCTATTCTCACTACCCCCAAGAAGTTGGTAGTCTTATACACTGGTGATAAGTAGATGCTACATCTTTCATTTCATATAGCCATGGACTGCCAAGAATTACATTGCATCAAGACAAGTTATTAATAACACAAAATTTTTTATAAGAGTTCCCTCCCTCAATGTATATAGGAAGCTTGATGTCCCCCATTGTTTTCTTAGTTTCGCCGCTAATATTCATCTTCTTGAGTACATTATGATGTTAACTGAACTTCCTCCATCAACTAGGATCTTGCGCACATAATGATTAGAAATAAATAGAGTTACAATCAAACCATCTTGATTCGGATCCTGGATCCTCGTTCTATCTTCTTCGTCGAAGAAGATTCTATTGTCATTGTTTAGGGTAGTGTGTATGATAGGTCACTCTTCGTTTTCCAACATAGTTTCTTTAGCATGTCTTTTGGCCGAGGAAAAGGAAGTTCCACATATTTCCGATCCACTGGAGATGAAATTGATGACTTGTGCATCGGGTGGTGGTGGAGTTTCTTTCTGTGGAACTACTTCAGGATCCTGGATCCTTGATTTCTTTCTCCCTAGAAGTTCTTTGAAGTGGACCTTGCTGAGAAGATACCCGATTTCTCTCCTCAGACCAATACATTAAAACAGGCCGGGTAATATAAATTGGGAAAACCGAATTGTTACAGTATCCCCTACTTTTTTGAATTCCGTCCTGAAATAAAAAATACCATAATAAAACCAATAAATTATAAGGAAAAGAAAAAAACTCTTGAATTTTTGATTCCTCCATATATGAATATGATGATGGCTCCTAGAAATGGAAACTTGTTTTGTGTTAAAGGCCACTGAAAAAGAAAACAAATTGTAACACCCCGCAACCGCAGCGGAATCGTAAACGGGATGCAACAGGCACCTCTGATATCAACCACATTGTTTATAAAGAAAACTGAATACATTAATATACTTCAAATTACATTATATCATATTTCATTACCGTCTAGGTGATACACACATCATACAATACGATACATAATTCTATTTATTATAATGTATCCTAACATCCCCTCACGCAAATCTTACACACATCAAGCACTTAGCACGTAAGCAATCACTTCATCTTAATTGTACCTGAAAAGCATGTGAGAAAACGGGTCAACTACGAATAGTTGGTGAGTTTCACAATTTGAGTAAACCTTGATAAATCAATATCATAATATAATATTATCTGGGGACACTGTTAACCCAGTACTGTACCCATTCCGGGGGCAATGTTAACCCAGAAACACTTCTAGGGACATCTGGGGACACCGTTAACCTAGTACTGTACCTATTCCGGGGGCAACGTTAACCCAGAAACACTTTTAAGGACATCTGGGGACACTGTTAACCCAGTACTGTACCCATTCCGTACGATTCCTGTACAATCATATATTTATAAACACACGCAAATCCATGCGTTCAGTATGTACTTAAACATTTCAATAGTAACATGCTTCCGCCCCGGGAAAATATTTCCGCCCCGGGAAAATATTTAAAAACAATTCAGAAAAAGGGGCTCACGAAACTCACCTTAGCACATGCAAGCAGGTAACACAATCATTATTAGTTAACATGTCCAATCTGTAAGATGATCCCTACGATCGTTACTATACACTCATTATTAATATATCTTTAACCGTGTTAACGGTACATCTGGGGACACTGTTAACCCAGTACTGTACCCGTTCTGGGGGCAATGTTAACCCATAAACACTTCTCCAGACTCAGATTGTGATATAGTTTAGAGTTCCATGGTCACAATTACTATTAGTCGTTTTTCTCTTTTTGCGTGCCTAGCACGGTTATCCGTTTTTACGTTTCAAAAATGAGTTTTGTCACACACGACCCGAAAGTAGTTGTTGACTGATAATTTAATTAGAGATGTGAAATTATAGCTCGGTTTAGACGCCCCGATTGGCCGCGGGACCCGTTTCCGTCTTTAGCGTACCGGAAACTGTTAAATCGGGCAAAAATTACTCAAATCATCCGAATTATTTTCAGATGATTTATTTTTACTTGTTTAACTCATTTATATGAAAATAGTCCATTTTTAGGGTTTTTATACACCAGTCAGCTCGCTTAAGCGAACTTTACCGGTTTATGCGTTTTAGACTTTAACAGTTTGTTTTTATCTTCTTTTTAGCACAAATAATTATCCGTTTAGTCTCGGATCTTGAAATTTTGCACAAATCACTTTTTGACAGTGGGGAATTTTATAAAAATATTTCCAGAATTAATTTTTATATTTAAAATTTATTTATCTATTTTTAAACACCATTTAAACACTAAATATGTCGTAAATACCAAACGATCTTAGAAAAATCCCAAATCTCTCCTGGATGTCCCCTGCCATCCATATAGTCCCCTGTAATTTTTCCAGAACCAAAATCTTCCTTTACATGCCATTTTCACTAAAACCGAGCTAGAGAACCCTAGAACTCGTTTAACCAAAAAGCCTACTTAGACTTTTCCAACTGACCTAAAATTTTGTGTGTGACTTATACATGTTATCAAAAGCTTATCTGCAATTTTCCAGAATTTTTCATGATATTTAACTATTTTTCACCATTTTTAGCCAAAACCGAGCATTAAATTCACCAAATATTCATCCTTTATGCAAAAATTACCAAAAATTCACAGAACTCATATTTTCATACATCTAACTCCTCTGTAAAATTTCATGACCTTACTCTAAACACATCACAATCTGTCCAAATCTCCAAAACCGAACATAAATCGAATATACCTTTCGTTTTCCGCCACTACAAGCTACAAACTCGTTTTTCCGCCTTATCTACCACTAAATACAGAACCTACAACCAACATACCACAATACCAAGCAAGTTACACTCACGATCAAGCCTCTTACACTATAGTTTCGGTTATGTTTCAAAAATAAAGATTTAAACCGTAAAAATTCGTTCTTGGTTCGTTTAACCCCTTTCTTGGACCAAGATCCCTTGTATAACCCGTATACATCACTTGATCATGCAAGAATCGGTTTTCGTCTTTGAAACCTCATTTTCTTGCAATTAAACTCAAAAAACGAAGATGGAAACGTATATAACCCGATCATTACCTTGTTTTCTTGCTAAAAACTCTCGGTTTTTGGTTCATGATCTTGAGAGAGTTGAAGATTGTTGAAGTAGTTTGATGAAAAAAAAGAAAAATAATATGAATGGGATGTACCCATGGTCCGATCGGAAGTAGTGAGGGGGTGGGGTGAGACCCACCTCTTCATTCTTAGCCACATGTTTGGATATCCGCAATCCCGATAATGTTTTGGATAATCTGGTTCAGTTCGTTTTTCGGTTAAATGTTTAATTCGGCTTAAAACGAGGCTAAAACGGTCGTTTTTTGGCTTAAAAATGAAATTTATATAAAACCGATTTAAAAACTTTAAAAACTTAAACCATGACATTTATTAACTTAAAACATCATATCATTAATTATCGCGCATCTTTTTCGGCTTGATCGATCATCTCTTGCTCGGTTTGGTATTAAAGGTTTCGTTTAATGTACCGACGTACCATTAAATCGAAATTCTTTTTCTGTGCTTTAATTCACTTATCCCGAAGCTTTAATACTTCGTAAACATCACTAAATATCATATATCTCGTCTATAATTGAACCCTCGATTCGTTCGGGTTTCAATAACTATCGATCGATTAATCGCATATTCAATACGATGAATTATATATTCACGTACGATCAATACAGTGAACCATGTATTCTCGTATAATTACTATGGTAACTCATGTACCCGACATTAAATATGACGTAACTATTGTCTACCGGTTAGGGTATACCGGGTTTCGTCGGAATCGTTACATTCTCCCCCCGTTAAGAAATTTCGTCCTCGAAATTTTTAACGCCCACTATCCACTTCCGAGAGAAAGGTGGAGGTTTTTCCTTCAGAATTCACCCTCGCGTTACCAGGTATAATCTGGTCCTCGCTGTGAATTCCACTTAATCTTAATCAATAAAGCTTGGTGTGTCCAAACTGTTTAGTTTTCCCGTCTACTATCTCTACGGAATTATTTATGATATCAAGTATGACTTCTATGAGTACTTCCATTACTGGTACTTTCGTTGCCTCGTCGCTTAGGTACCTTTCAATCCATATACATGGCAAAACATCATGTATAGTACCTAGCCCCTGGAGTATTTTAATCGATAAACTAAATGACCAATCATGGAGATAGTCTCATGAGGTCCAATATATTAAGGAGCTATTTTCGGTTTTGCCAAACCTCATATCACCTCTCTAAGGGGATGCCTTAAAAATACCTTGTCACCTCTTTAAGAACAAACCGGGTGACGAATTGTTAACGTGCTCTAATGCCGATCTCCTCTCGGTCTCACCGACACACTACCCTAATGGAGAAGAATACTATGCAACCAAGGATAGAGGAACAATTCAGTTTAACTTAAACTAGGTCAACTAATCGCTCACAAACCCAAACCCGACAAGAACCGAACCCGCTGTCGCGTGATCCTAATCCTAACAAGTAAAAGATATGAGACGAGTTTACATCCTATCACCTCTCGGTCTCAAGGAAGGTGTCTAACCGCTGATTATATTCAATTAAAACACTCACTTAAACCTTACGGTTGATCAACCCGCAAACAAACCCTAAACACTAAGTAAAGAGTCCTAACAAGCAACAATCAATCAAAACTCATTCAATTAATTAAAGCAAGAGGTTTATAAGTGTAATTAACAAATTCACAACCACTAAACACAACCTAATTCAATGTTAAACAAAACTTTACATTAACAATTTAAGCCATGATCATCAACAATCCAAACTACTTACTAAAACCTAACAACAATCATCTAACCTAGGTAGAACTAACTAGTTTAGCCTAACATTGATTTTGGACAGCAGCATATAGTTAAGATAAACATCAAATAACTCAACCAAAACATAATAAAACTCATTCAATGATCAAGAACAATCAAACACAAGTCAAACTAAATTACTTGCAAAACAATCCAACAAAAAGCTTAAACTTAACAAGTTAGGGTTCTTGAACAAAGGACAAAGTTTATGGATGATTACTTAGGGTTATATGGCTGAGATTATGATTGTATATGACCCGTAGCTGCTTTCCACAGCTGTCCTTAGCCTCCTTCTTCTTCCCTTAGCTCAAGAATTGCAAAAAACGAATATTTCCACTTGAATGGGAGCTTTTAGGGTTATTTTTTTACTAGTTGGGGGCTGATTTCGGGATTGATGGGCTGTTAGGGTTCTTTTTTCTTTTGTTTAATTAATATATTATGCATGTAAGGCTTCTAACTTGTGGGCTTGGGTCGGGCCTTGAGTTGTAGTCTTCAAAGTTGCTCAAATAAGCCCCTAGAGTCTTCAAACTTGCCACTTTTCTTCATTAAAACTCATAACCTACAAGTAAACATCCATCTTTGTAAAATTAAGCAAAAACAAGCTATACCTCTTAATAATTAAACTAAAAAGCAATTAAATCACGATAAAACGATAAGGAAAGTAAGTGTGTTTTATAACACATCAGAAGGAAAGAAAGAAAAGACCATGGGCTTAAGCTCATGATCCATAATTATATAAACCTTAATTATCTATTTTTTATTAATTTCACACATATTCCATACACCACCAAAACACACACTTAAGCTCTCTCTAGTTTCTCTCTCTCTCTCTCTAACTGAAATCACCAAGAAACCAAGCATCAACCCGAGGTAATGATAGTATGTTATGATAAGAACTCAAAGCCGTTAGATTTAGTCACGAAACTGCGAGCCAACACCATTAAACCGTTAAAGTCACGAGATCCGGGTGAAATTGGGTATAAACCAAACCTAAGATGAGCTTACGGGTCACCCTAGCTCAGATTTGGATCTAACGGGGTTAAAAACCGTGGAAAACGAGTCAGGTCTCGTTTTTCTGGTGAAATCGCGGTTTACCGGCGCCGCCTACGAGGATGTCAGAGAATCTTCGACATTCTGACCTAACCCTAATTCGTCAGGGTGATTCGTTAACGGAAGCCTAACGAACTAGCCTTAGTTCGTATCCAAATTCGTTAAGGTCCAATTCGTTATGATAACTAGTTCATTATAAGGTGTAATTCATTATGAGGACTGGTTTGTTATATGGGTTCAATTTGCTAAGAAGTTCAATTCGTTAACCAGACCAAAAGAATAAGGTCCAGTTCGTTATAAGTCTAATTTGTTATAAGGACCAATTCTTTATAAAGGCCAATCCGTTATGAAGTAACAAATTAGCCAGTTCGTTATGGAAGACAGAAGTGACGAATTAACCCCAATTCGTTAAAAAGCAGAATAATGAACTAAACTTAGAGATAATTACATAATGGTCCCTGGAATAAGAAAGAATGAATTAATTACAAAATAGCCCTTGAACTTCATTAATATATAGAAGATACCTTAAAGGATTGAGAGGTTAACAATAAAACATTGTCATGAAATCCTAATGGAAAATATGTTAAGACAGCTTTACCGCAGCCAGGGGCTCTACCACTTGGACCCCGCTAGGGGCTGCCACCCCTAGAACCCCGATGCCAGGGGAGCTGCCCCCGGACCCCATTCGTTGAGGGTTATAACTAGACTAAAAACGCGATATGAGTAGTGATAGTTAAATTATTACGTGTAATTGTTATACAGTTAGTCGTGCACAGCGCAAGAAAGGAATAACCATAAACGTTGAACGTAACCGCATTCAGGTGAGTTTCTAGCCCCATTTCGTTGTTATGTTTTCGGGGCTGTGTGCATACTCGATACACTTACCTTAAGAGGTAAGTGTATGACATATATGATTTATGTGATGAATATTGTGATATGATTGTGAATGAAAGCTTGTCGATACGTGAACGATCTTCGGTTATTGCACATGTTGACAAGGGAGGTATGTATATGAAAGATGAATGTGTATGATAGATATATGTAAAATATATGAATATGTTTAAATGATTAAAGAAAGTATATCTATGTTACAAGTATGCAAAGACAGTATGTACGAAGATGAAGAAAAGAGGGATCAGACCCTAATAATATCTGAGATAGACAAGAAAGGGATCAGACCCTAATAATATCTGAGATAGACAAGAAAGGGATCAGACCCTAATACTATATGAGATACACAAGGAAAGAGGGATCAGACCCTAACAATATCTGAGATAGAAAATGACAGTAACTATATAGTATTAAAGTAGTACAGAATTAACGTATATATGAAATTATGTAATGAAAGTAAATTAGTAAGTAATTATTATGAATCTTCTGATGCATAATTGAAGGTAAGTATATGTATTGTATGATGTATGATTAACTAGAACTCACTCAGTGTAGCTGACTATTAGTATGAACGTAGGTGAGTAGATTGATACAGCTGGCTTGAACGGGGACACGTGTCAGAAGAATAAGAGTCTGGCATCTGAAGACTTATAATGTTTTAACTTTAAAGTTTTAATTTTGAAAGACAAGAATGTTTGATTAAGACAAGTTATGAAATATATTGTAATGTTTATGAAAGTCTTAGAATTCACGTAAAGTTTAATTTAACTCTGATATTTAGAACTATGTTAATGAGTAAATCCAACATCCAAAGTAGGGCACCGGTAACGGGGCCTTACATCCAATCTAGGGGAGATTGTTGGGATGAGAAAATGGAATTATGGAAGACTGGAATCTTCTCAACCTCCCTAAAAAAGGCTAATATGGACATCAGGCACACTTGGACATCCGAGCAAGCTTTTACTATAGCCTAGCAAGATATTTTGCCTTCCGGGCAGAGTTATCTTCTTGAAGTCTTCTTTTGTGACTATCCAAGCAAGGTTCACTACGTCTAGCAAAGTTGTTCTTCAGGGCCAAGCAAGGTTGGCTTCTGAATAAGCTCTTGGCTAACAAAGCTTTTGAAGCCAAGTATTTGTAAGATCTAGCAAGGTTATTCATTAATAAACAGTAGTCCGAGAATGCTTGAGGAAAGTTATTCAAGAAACATTTTAAGGACTTTCTCTAGCAAGGTTCAACTCTTATCAAGCTATAGTGCTTCCAGCACAAGTCAAACAGTGTTACCAGCACACTTTAGTTTGCTTAATAAGTTATTCATTAACAAAGAGTTGAAGGGATTCATGAAGAACAGTTTCTCGTAGGATCATATCAAGCAAAGTTTGCTATGGTCAAGAAGATTGAAGTCTGCTAGGTGATACTCTTAGTAAAGTGTACCCGGAGAACTGTTCCCCAGCACACTTCAAGGTTACCAGGTCTGCTCGAAGATGATAAACCCGAAGACCTGTTTTAACTTAGTATATTTTGTAATTTTGTAATACGTTTTTTGAATATGTATTAATGATTAGGGTTTCTAGAAGGAATGACAGCTGTCGGGAGGCAGGCCTATAAATAGAATGATCTAGGGCATGCCTCCTACACGCAACACACATGACCTGAATATTGATTGACAACGATTTGACGGCTGACATATTCATACGGATATTCTGCCTAGAATCAAATCATTCCTCTTTTAGAACCCTAATAATTTATGTTTTGTAATCTACCTTACTATTAATGGAAATCTTTTTAGTATGTGTGTCTGTGTGTGTGTCTTTATTGTGTCCTTCAGCAACAATTTGTGTGTCATTGATTCCGCCTTTAATACACTATTATTCTTCTCCAATCTAGCCCCGTCTTTAACCTTCTTGTCAACACTATTTGTGTGGGTTACAATATAGATAGACTGAGAGATCAACGGGACCGACACATTTTGAAACATTCTATTCGATTTATGATTTTCTAAAATGATAGATGTTATTATATTATTCATTACAATTGTTATAATAAGAAACGTGAGGATAAACGAGTTGAGTTAGTATACATTCCTATTTGCATATGAGTTTATGTGTTAATATATTTTGTATTAAATATAGAAATCCAGTTATCATTGGAAGACTATTATTAATATCTTGGATCTACCTGTTGTGTGTCATCTAGTATGTGTTAATTATTCCGAGACAAAGGTGATCTTCTCAGAAATCCCCACTGTTTTCAATATTTTTAATTGTTTATAAACGTTTTTGGGGAAAACACATTTGGCTCAAAAACACATTTTATTTGTCAATTGTGGTATCGTAATCACTTTAAATTGATCAACGTTAACTAACGTGATCGACCTGACAAAAATGTATTTTCGCAGTCTTTATAATCATAAACTTGTGGATAAGCATATAAATATTGTTAGATCTATCGCGGTGACGTCCTATCATCATCGGTCGTGCCGGTGGGTAAACGATAAATATTTTGAATTATTGTACGCTTTGATTAAAGTTTTAAAAGTCTTACGTTTGTAATATTCTTTTCTACTTTATAACTATCCCAACTTGTTAAAGAATACAATATTGAATTTCGGACACTTTCGTTGGTGATGCTAAAGGGGCCCACTTGTTCTGTCGTATTGAACGATGACCGGTTTGTGTTTAATTAAATTTCGTGTGTGAAACGATAGTAGGCCTTGGTCCAATGGAGGTAAGGTAATGCATACATTCGTCCAGTGCGGACTTTGTGTAATTATTGGCTTTGTTTTGACAAAGAATAGTTATGTTTTAAAATGTCCTAAAACGATAACTTTCGTTAAGCGAAATATGTCTAATGGATTTTCATGGGATGAAAACTATTTCCGATGCGACTATTGGTTTCGTGCTGATGAGGACGAATCAATACTTTAACAAAGGAAAGTTTTACTTTTAAAATATTGTTATGGTTGTAAGTCCTTAATGCGATATTTGCTATTTCAACGAAAGATGACTTCGGGTCGAATGGAGGAAGTGGTATTTATGGAATCAAGAAAAGCTTTCTTTCAAAATATAAGTTTTAAAAATTGAGAACTCACCAACCATTGTGTTGACGTATGACTTGTAGTTTAAATAAAACGTGTACACTGACACGTGTAATTTATGACATTTTATAAAGAATAAAAGTCCAACTTGTATGCGAATAAGTTATGCTTAAACACTAATGGCTAAACGGCTTCTGTCACCGCCCAAGTAAGTTGATTAAGTCTTTCGCTGTTAAATTAAGATTTTTGGGGTGTGACATTCATCACCATAGATTCTCATTTATTATGCACTTTATCTAGTTTTTTACGTTCCCGACGCAACCCTTTTTTTACGTTCCCGACGCAACCCTGACGCGCTACGCCGGAGCATGCCGGTAAAGCCCAAGTGCCTAAGTAGTAAATCGACTAAAAATTGTTTGGTTTCGTTTGGTGCGTGACTTTACAAGAACTAAAACCAAAATTAAAACAAAAAAATTATAGAAATTGAGGTGGACCAATATGTTGGTATCGGAAGGGAAAACTCAAGAGTTGGTAAAACCCCACGTTGTCGACCCCTATCTTTGATGCGATTAGTCTAAGAAAATTTGGTTATTTTCGTCATGTTCGTTATGGTACCATAACTAAAACAAAACAAATGAGCAATCACTCGGTTTTCATTACGTCCGTTACGATAATGGACTAAAACAAAGCGGCGAGTCTACGCGAACTCGGTCTATTTCCATCATGGTCTTCACGGTACCGGAATACAAAACAAAAAAAAACATAAAAGTAAACAAAATTGGCATTTGGTTGGTTTTGTTACATTGGTTATGGACCGTAACAAAAAAAAAACGTCTTGCACCAATAAGTAGACGCCATGTAGCCCAACAGGGCTTTGCGGAAGCAAAACTCTTATTTATTACATTTGTTACCATGGCAAAACTAAAACAAAAAGGTCAGTAAAACCCAGGCTTTGCAACGATGAGTCCGTAAAACCTGATGTTGAGGCGGTGAGTTGACGCTAATTCGGTATGTTTCGTTTATTTTCGTAACGGTACCGGAACTAAAACAAAATGGTTGGTAAACTCGCAATTGATAAAAGCCGAGCGTTAACAAAAGGGTAGGTAAACCCGCGTGGTTAGTAAAAGTCAAGCATTAACCAAATGGTTAGTAAACACCTGCAGTTGGTAAAAGTTGAGCGTTATCGATCCTAGACGGAGTGAACCCAAATTCGGTGGGTATCCATTACGTTTGTTATGATATCGAAATGAAAAACAAAAATAAAAAAATGACATGAACCAATGGCATTTCACCACTTGGCCTAATAGTAACTATCGCGACACCAAACTTGTAATTTATACAATATAGACAATTTTTTATGCTAAGGGTTAAATAGAAAACAAGGTTTTAGTGGATCATTTTAAGAGATGATGCCCTCTTCTAAGGTACTGAACACTTTTGTATGCTTGTATTTTAATAACATGATCGATCCTAATAGTGTGCGTCTCATAGGCTATTAGATTAAGTACGTACAATCCTAATAGTGTGCGTCTCATAGGCTATTGGATTAACTTATTTGTTTAATTCTTGAGATTTATTATCAATACATTTTGATGTTGTTTGTGCCTTTGCTACAAAAAGCATGTTTACGGCTTAGTATATGGGTTGATTTGCTGCAAATAACAATGCCCACAGAAGTTAGTTTCATTAAGGTTACTTTTGAACGAAATGCTGTACATGTGTGATATGTTGGAAAAATAAAATTTTTAACATGAACTTTATTACCAGTGATATTATGATATGAGTTAAAAAAAACAAAAGAAAGAAACATGAAAACTATGGTATGTAGAATTGAATATACAATTGACAAAAATCCAGAAACAAAGTGAATGAAATAACGAATAGAGAGTGACATCATTTGGTAATAAAAATATCATGAAAGAGTTTGTAAAGTAATTTTTCTGTTTTATAAAATATTGAGTTTCTTACAATATATATTAGTATCCGAAAAGGAACCATGGATCTTACTGTGCTTATTATAAGCAGGAGTTTAGTTTAGTTTTATTTGTTTTGATTTGGTTTTCTTTTTGCAATTGGTGACTTGAATAGACATGGATTATCAAAGACCATCATTAAATCGCAAGGTATTTAATATCGTGTCCCTTTTCTATATTATCAATTTCTAGTAAAAGTTTTACATACCGAACAAAAACAGAAGGGGCTTGTTAGTGTTTAACCAAACAAACAATTGAACAAATTTTTTTGTTCATGTTTTTTCTTTTATAAAAATGTTTGTGATGATCATGTTTGTTAATTTTTTTTAACATACAGTTCATGAATATAAGCGAATACAAATGAACGTAATCAAACACAAATAAACATAAACAATTTGAACTAGGGGTACGCCTAGGACTCCTTTACGATGGTTCAGTTTTTAAAAGTTCAACTTGGTTTGAATATGTTTAGTCTCAAATCGTCCACAAATGACATTGTTGTTTGATGCAATATAGTTATACCTTCAATTCCGACTTCTGAAGTAATAAAATGTGTTTAGTATTTGACTTTTTAAAGTGAATTTTAATATAATGGAATATATTTACACTTCATGTTATCAATTTTAAATTACATGTATTTAAATGTAATTAATATATATACTGACATGTATATATCTTTATTTACGTTAAATTATATATTTATATGTATATATATATATGTTGTTAGTGTATTGTGAGTTTAATTACTAATGAAAGGACTAATTCTAGAATATTTTAGCGAATTATTAGGCTACAAAATATCTTGTTCATGAATATTTATGATGTAGAGAAGTTTTAGCAAGCTTCCTTTCTCTATATATTTGATGTCATAATAGAATGAAATTATAACCAAATGGGTAACAACAAATTGGCCATCTTCATCCTCATAACAACTGCAATAGTTGTGGCTCGGGCGGATGATGTTGCGCTAGGAAATAAACATATTGTGGTAACAGGTGCAGGACCATGTGCGGAAGGAACAAAGTATATAGTTGGAGATGATAAAGGTTGGCAACAGGGTGTTGATTACAACGCATGGGTCCAAGGGAAGGATTTCCGTGTCGGAGACATATTGGGTATATTCTTGTCAGCTTCATACATAACTCATTTCTATTTTTTATACGTAATTATGTATGTCTTGAAGGACGCAAGCAAGCAAGTTAACAAACTAAACTATATTAATTGTTAATGCAGTGTTTGATTTGACCTTTAACCACTGTATCTTGGTGGTTGACGAAGATGGGATTAACAGATGTTGTGGTGCATCACGTGTGGTGGATGTTAGGGAGCTTGGACGTCATGAGATAGTTCTTACAGCACCGGGAAAATTTGGTTTCATGAGTCACGTTGGGGATGATTGTATGAAGGGCATGAGGTTTCTCGCCATTGTCAAAGAAAAATGAAATTCTGGATACTTAAGAAAAACATGACAAGTTTTTATGTTCTCGAAATATATATATATATATATATATATATATATATATATATTCTTTCTTTTTTTTTTATTAATAATATTTTATGTTGGTCAGAGCCAATTTCGGTCATGAACCGTCTTTTTTTAATAAATTACATAATAATGAATTTTAGATTTTTTATCATTGATATCAATTGTTTATATTTTGTAGCTAGCTAAATTATGTGTTAAAATAACAAGATTTAACTATATATTGATGATAAGTAATATGTTCAAACCTCGGTTCAAAAAACATGTATTCATTCCCTTTACTAATCATGAAGCCGCCCATCATTTCACACCACACACAAACTCGACTTTGAAATTCACGTGTCTTACTACTTGATTTTAAACCTCTATAACAAGCCGGTAACCTTTCCTTAAATGATTCCATCAACCTCTTTAATTGTTAAGTACCTGGTAAACTAAACTTTATACTTAGCAATCAAAAGTTTTGTTAGTGTTCCAACATGTTAAGTACCTGGTTTTAACCGGTTCGATAATAATATTGTTTGCTATCAAAATTAAAACATCAATCACACATAATTCCTTTCCTAAATGGACCAAATACCATTTTCGGATCAACCAAATTTGACACTTTATAAAGAATGTGCGTGCCTATAGTTTAGGGAAATCGGAAATACAAGTTTTATAATTTTATAAGAACTGCCGCCTTTAAAAGGGGAGGGCGCGACCGTCCTCGCAGGACCAATCATTTAATGTTTAAATTATCCAAATCATTTAAACCCATTTTTATTAAAAAAACACAAATAAAAACTGCACATCTTCTGTTTAATAATTTATGTTGTGAATGTTCGTTCATTTAAGTTTGTTTTAATACTGTTTTTCTAACCATAGTTAGCACATTATTTGTTCATAATTTTTTTAAGAACACGCGAAAAGTATTCGCCGGTTAATCTAACTTGCTGGCCCGTTCTAATATGTAATAATGATGTCTCATTTTGTATACCCATTTTGATCCTTTGAAAATTCATATATCTTATCAATTTGTTATATTTTATATGTAGTGTATCTTGAGTTCAAAATCTTCTATTTAACTGTTAATTTCACACATTCAGTTCATAATTCATATATCTTATCAATTTGTTAAGATTTTGGTGGTGAGGCAGCGATTGATATCGAACCAGAATATGTTGTGTATAGTTGATGTTCTTGAGGTGTTTGGCGGAGATGATTGTGATTTCCAGATCTAGTGGTTTCATAGGCGGGATGAACTGAAGGTCGAGGAAGGTCACAAGATAGAATTTGAATTTTGAATCATGTTATTCAGCTGGTTTATGTCTTTGAGAACATAAAATCATTGTACATCATGCTCAAAGGGTAGTCAACTCTTAATTTTAAGAGTTTTTGTGAAAAGACCATCTTGCCCATCCTATATGCATTTTCATAATGTACAGATATAAATATATCATAATTGTTCTAAATCTAAATAAATAAGTTTTATATAAATAAAAGTGGTTATAAATGAATTAATGTTATCTAAGTGATATATTATAAACATATATTTTAACAAAATAATTTTAATTATAATATTGTTTAAAATAGATGTAAGATTTGAAAGATCTATAAAATTATAAATGTATGATTATTAAAATTAATTAAATATCAAAGTCCGAGCTTTCTTTCACTCCGTTAGTTATCCATATTGATTCTTTTTCCGCACTTGTTTTTGATTAGGCTTTATCTTCAAAGCTTGATCTACCATCTACATTCTTAATATTTTGATATTTCCGTTTGCTCGTTTGTCAAGGTGATATTTCACTCCCATTCTTTTACTTATTTTTAACTGTTTTGGGGACATGTGCGTTCGTAGATATTTTCTATTATATAGTATTTAAACGCAACTATTTGTCCTTGTGTGTTTATCAGTCAGTCTACCTAACTTGCTATTTGCTTACTTGCTTTATTTGAATGTTATTGCTTACTTCGGTAACCGATGTCTATTTTTATGGAAACGGTTTAGTCATTGCTTGGTAACCATGTCCATTTATATGGATTGGTTGAGTCCTTACTTTATGGTTTGTTTGATTGTTATGTGCTATGGCTTAAGTGTATATCTCACAGGAACAGTTTGCACTTTTACTTATTATTATTATAGTGTCTCAAATCTGGTGTTATACTCACTCAACCTTGTGTTGACAAATCTATTGTATTTTTTTTAACGCATATGCAAGTTGTCGTGTGACGTGTCACACCCGACCAACGGCGGCGGAACATGCCGGGATGCAACCGACTGCCCAAATACACAAGACACTATTAATAGTGACAATATTTAATAAACTAATTCAAATTCATAAAATCATAAAAGTCACATAACAATTATTCATACGATAACCAAAACAAATCATAGCAAATAATACATTGTTCATTTTTTTTTGTTAATATCCTAACAGTCTTGATTACATTTTCTCCAACTCCTCGAGTCAACCTAGATTCAAACCTTTGCATAAAATAAAATTTGTCAACACAAAGGTTGGCGAACAATTTCATAGTTTTGAACAATATGTATATAGTAGGAAATTCCACAACTTGTATACAAAACAATAAATAATAGCAACAATTTTGATAATGAAATCGTTAATAGGAATACATTAACAACACCTTTCTATATGAGAATACCAAATTGTCTAGGATTTGTATGAAATCGTTAATAAGAATACATTAATGAAACTTTGCTTTAAGAGAAAATCAAATAGCTTTGGATTTATGAATCAACCAACCAAAAGCGGTAAACACATTAGCATGTAAGCATGTAAGCATAGAACACCAAATCGGGCATTTATTTAAGTAAAGTATACAATAAAGTTTGTGGTTTAAAACTCAAGAATAAAACATTTAGTTTGAATAAGTATGCAATATCACCCCCAAAATGAAATATGGAAACGGGAAATGAAAGTACTCACGTTCAATTAATAAACTTGATAGATTAATGATTTGGAGATTAACCGGAACGACGAGTTTAACGAACAAAGCTTAAAAGAATAGAAGTCTTATATTAGAAAAATTGTCTTGGAAGTCTTTAAAATAAAATAAATGTTGAGAAATGTAAACACTTAAAGTTTAAGGTTTAAAATGTAAATAATTAAGAAATTATAACAATAGTCCTTTTAAAAAATACAAGTTTGCTTGAAACTGGGTTAAAGTATCTAGCCTTAATATTTACTCAACATATGTTAAGTAATAAGGTGGGTAAAATGCAAGAATGCAAGCCCCTTTATAATATAGATAGTAAGACGGTTTTTAACAAATGTTCGGATTTTTGGTTCGGGTCTTGATAATTGGTCAAACCCAAAGTCAACTTTCCAAAATAATGAATGTTATGAGATAACTCAATAAAATTTAAGAAGAATTATCCAAGTATGTAGTTCTATAGTTTTATAACTAATAACGTCCATTAATCAAGTGTTCGGTTTTGTCGGTCCAACTTTGTTATAAGATCAAGTTGGATTCAAAATTCCAAGTACTTTAAGAAAATATTTAAAATCAGTTTATAAACTATTTTTATAGGAAACTACAAGTCCTGATAGCTAGAAACACACTTGTGTGTCTTATGTGAGTGAAAATCGGTTTAGTTCGGTTTTGTTCAGTTTCCATCTCGCAATAAGTTCATGGATGGTTGCTAGATGCCCAAATAACAAAGAACTTGTATAATAATTTAAAAATGATGATACTTAAGTTTTACAACAAAAAAGTTAACAATAAAGTCTTTAAACGAAAGTTCGGTTTCGGTTCGGATCTTGTTTCGGGTTAAGTCCGAGGTAAGATTCTACGAAACCATAATCATAGAACTTATAAAAAATGGTTTTAGAAACTTAAATCTAACAATAAGGATGTTTAAACAATTATTTAATAAAACTAGTATACAAAGTTCGGTTTACGGTTTAGAGCTATTTACGGTTAAACCGAGGCTAGTCTCTTCGACCCCATAACCACGGAACTTCATTAATATGATATACAAACTAAAATGAGAAGAAGTTAAGCGTGGTTAATATGTATAAACATGTTATATAAGTATATATATATATATATATCAAGGACTATGTAAGTCCTCCATGTAGCCTTGCCTTACGAGGCCCGACACTCCACCGACCGAGACCGGGGAAGTAACCACCAAAGGTAACAAGGGGTGTATATTATATATATGTTGTATATAAGACTATATAAGCTAATTAAAATGAAAGACATTACTCAGTTTGACTTTTAAAAGTCAAACCTTCATGAACAAAGAAAATAACCTTAAAAGAACTTGATTTTTGAGAGAGGAGTTGAATTATGAGCAGGGATGGATGTAGGAGGAGGTCTTGTATTTATATAGGGGGATTTAGAGGGTTTAACAAGTGAACGAGGGTGTAAAAATCGGATTGGATAATAGAGTGTAAAGAAGAAACAACAAACAAAGATGCTGCTGGTCTGTTTTTGATCGTGCCGCGCGATGGCTAGAGGGCTCCCCCATCGCGTATAGCGATGAGGTGGGCGGCCAAAATATTCAAACTTTCAAAAATGACAATTATGGCCCCTGAAGTTTGTTTTAAGCGTTTTTAAGGCGTTTTAAGGACCGAAAAGGATATTTTCTAGACCCAACAAGTGTAAAACAATATTGTAACATAAAATCCATCATTTTGATTATATCATAAGTTTTAGTTTACAAAACGGGTCGGTTTTCATGATAAACGGATACAAAACGAATACAAACAAGACCCGAAATTGACGAATGTCACACAATGTGATGTACAATCAAGATTGGATGAAAACATAGGTTATCAAGATAGAGAAAAATAAAAATTCTTTTAAATTTATGATATATGTTTGTTTGTTGACTTATTTGATTATGAATCTTTGTATTGAATATTTGGTTGTATTTGAATTTAACTTAATAGTTAATAAAATTTCCAATATTGCATAATAGTACCTTGAGAGCTGTGGGCAATCAGCTCACGCCCCGGCATTTTCGCCGTAGGTTGGAGTGTGACACCAATTATTGGTCACAAGCCTAAGCTCTAAGTCGGGGTGTGACACGTTGGTATCAGATTCATCGGTTTTAGGGAATTAGGTATTTGACCAAAGTACCTAGGCTTTAACAAGTTTAGAATTTGATAAATAAGGATAAGATATAGTAGTACAAACTGTTATCTTAAATCCTATTAAATTCGAAAATAATATTCCCATCGACACCATGTCCAACAAATAATTATTCGTGTAAGCCAAGCAAGGTAATTGTCTGGATCTCAGCCTATACCGATAAACGTCTAATAACCTCGACGGAATTTTGTGGCATGATCTATTCTAAGAAAATGGAAAAGTAAAAGAAAGCACTCAGAAGGAAATATTAATGCAAGCAAATCATTTGTAGACTCCACTTTGGATAAATTGGAGGTTTGGCATACCACCTACCCTGATTGAACCCAATATGAATGAAATCAAGGCTTGACCTAGTCGCTTTAGGAAGACTATTATGCAAATGTAAGTTCCATAAAGGATGATGTAACAACCATTTTAAAATAATAAACAATTATAATATTAAAAGATAACAATAACAATAAAAGAACAATAATACAAAGTAACAGAGTGACTAATAAAATTATTTCTTATTATATAGTTCAAGTATATAAAAATATTACAAATTTATGATAAAAATGTATCATAAATTTTATTCAAGAGTTCAAAAGTTAACATCACTACTAAATTATCATAGACTTTATGTGTATTATTATATTGTATAATGATTTTTAATAATAATGTATATAAGTATGAAATGGATAAGAAAGTATCTACAATATGCCATGTTGTCAGAGACACTAACTTAAAACTAGTGATTTGTAATATCACTAATCCCACTCATGATATCTACACATTCTATTTGCATATGTATACATGCATATAAAACTTTGGGTCTTAAGTGAATTCAAAAGAAAGTATAGATTAACCAAATATTAAAAGGTGAGTAGTAGAAAGTGAGTTTTCATTGATGTAGTCGAGTTACCAGTAGTGATTCATAGATTGCTAAAAGAAAATAATATTAATCCCGTGTCACTCGTCAATTTCAGGTTAACTCCGATAACTCAAACTCCGTCAATTCAAACTTAAGATCACTTGATCTATAACGCACATCTCATTACATTTAAACTAGGGTTTAAATGACGCTTGACAATTACTACATGTGTAGTCTTTCGGGATTGCACCGAAACGCAAACGAGTTGACGCAAACCATTGGTGAATAAACGAAAAACAACCAAACAATAATTATGTGATAATTATTTGTTAGGCTTATGTGCTATTTGATAATATTGTTTAAAACACTAACTCAAGATGCAAACAAGTTACTTTAGGCTAGAAAAGTAATACTTAAAAGTTGAGGGACCTATGTGTAAAATATTATTATTATTATTATTATTATTATTATTATTATTATTATTATTATTATTATTAATAAAACCCTAACTCTCTTCCCTCTCTCTCACACCCGATCGGCAGCCACCCCTCCCCTCTCTCTTGCGATCGGCAGCCACACCAACACCCATATCACCTTCGTTTTGATCTTGTTCTTCATAATCGGAGTATCCCACACTCGTTTCTAAGCATCTCTCATCTTTCTCTTGGTTGTTTCTGCGTTTTTAAGGTATAAACATGAAACCCTAACTTGGTAAATCATGTATTAAGTGTTTATATGTTTGATTTTGATTAGAGGATGATTGATTATGCGTTGGTTATTGATTGTGATGATAATATGTGATTTTGAACGGTGAAAGATTGTTAAATCATTGAATGTTTGTAAACCCTAGAGGGTTACTACTGAGTTTTGTGATTAATTATGTTTATTGCATGTTGGAGTTATGTCGTATGCTTAGGATGCATGTTAAACGATTGTTTGTGCTTGCTGAGTTTTGTCAGCAGAGATTGTTAAACTTGAATGACATATAACTTGTTAAATATAAAAGCAAACTGAGCTAATTATGAGTCTAAAAGGTAGTACTCTGAGTCTAGTTTCCAGAAAACCCAACCACACCTAATTTGGAGGTGATTTGGTTGCTCAAACAATTTAAATATTATTAAAGGTCAAAACTGGTACTGGACAGATTGTAAGTTATGTTTAGACAACTGTAACTAAATGTTAATGTGGAAATTGGTCGAGGTTGTTAACACTACAAGGTGCTATGTTGAGTTTAGTTTCTATGAAGTCCAAAATTGTAATTTTTGGACGAGTGAAAGTTAACTTTTATTATTTTACAAAAAACTGAAGTGCAATTCTGAAATGTGAGACCTGCTGTTAGGTTGTTTTGTAATTATCATATCTCATGAACTACAAGACCAAATGGGTTGGTTCCACTTCTGGAAGTTAACTTGTTGAGTTAAGAACCAAACTCAATTTGTCTTGCATTAGTTGGATTTTTCATTTAACGGGAATAACAAATAACATTCTGTTGCGCATGATTTTGACTGCTGTGAGTTTGCTTTAATATTTTGATCATTGTGAGAAATCTATGTGGAATAAAAATACAATAAAATATGTTCTGGAAACCTAACTCATGTATGCTTTTGTGACGATTTTTGGTGAATTAATTGAGATGCTATGATCTGTTGAATAGAGTAATCTTTCAAGTAGAATTCTGTCTTGATGAAACTAGCTGCTGAACTTTGTGAAAATACATGAAACGTGCTAATTGCTAGATAATTGTTATGTTTTGACCAAATTGCACTTGCGGGAATAATTGCTAGAAATGTACACTATTAATACTTCACACGTAAATAGTTGTTCACACATGTAACGTATCACAAATGTGTTCGTTGAGACACACACAATTCACAAACGAAACACGAAACGTATCTTGTGTATAGGTATTATGTGCCGAGTCTAGAGACTCGATAATAGTTCCAACACTTAGAAAATCTCCTTGTTGTTTTAGAACGCTAGTGAGGGTTTTCTGTGACGCGCATCACTTGGGTGACTTGTTTTTGGAATTCTTTGCAAACAGTGAGTTTCACGTTCACCTTTTTAACTCTTTTAAACGCTTTTCACTTGGGGGAGAATACATACTCCGAAACGCTTTTAGATTTTGTTATTAGATTATATATCACTTGTAAAGGCTAAGTGGCAAACGAAACAACTGAAGTCCTACACATCGAACCGTTTAGTATTGGATAATAGCGAGTCACTGTTGAGTAGTACTACTGGGATTGACAAACCCCACCCAACGCTAAGCTCGACTGGAGGTCGAGTGGGTGTAATTTTGGCTAACACATTACCATGGTCGGGATAGACCTGGTGGCAAGGCACATGATAAACAGTCAGCTTCGGTGTCGAACACTTAGTAATACTTGCTTTATAGGCTAGCTACCTATAGATATATAATTGATTTAACACTATCTGGTAACGCTAAACGCAAAACGCAAAACGCAAAACGCTAAACGCTTTATTTTATATAAACTTGTGAACTCACCAACCTCGTGTTGACACTTTTAGTATGTTATTCTCAGGTAGCCGAGGCGGGCGCGCGGTATAGGATCATGCATTAATTTGAACGTTACTGTTTATACAAACTTGTTTTAAACTATTGTTATTGGGTTTTAAGTCGTCCTGAATGACGCAACGCTTGGCTTATGGTTTTACGCTTCCGCACTTATTTACACTTAAATGTTTTCGTGGTTTGAAAACTTTATTTATGGTTTGATTATAACTAATGATTCCGATCCTGTTAGTTCACACCCTCTGACAGTAAAACTCCGTTAGTGGTTTTTGAGGGTGTGACAGATTGGTATCAGAGCCATTGGTTATAGCGAACTAGATATTGCATGCATACTAGACTATAACCGCAACGACCCATTAGTTATAATTTTACGCACTTCATATATAGTTTGTGTAGTCTATCGTTATCTTATCTCTTTACATCATTCACTCATACGCGCGCATACACGACTTACCTGTAGGGATGTCGACGCTACCATCATCATCATCCGATCAGATGACTCATGCTCATGGAAAGGAACCGCAGCTACCTACCTCATCGCCACCCCGAGTAGTCCCGGAACTGGAAGCCCCTGCACCGAAGAGGTATCGCCTGTCTAGAGGCATGTACGACGACAACGTTAGCTGGAATTGGTACCCGAGTCTGATCAGACGTATGGTCTATCGCGAACAAGTTCCCCCGCTACCCCACCCGAGTCGTCCTGCTTACCCCAACACCCTACCACCCATAACTGAACCTGTAGAGCGAGTTCTCGCGGCTGTTGTCTCTTGTTTAGAACGTGACGTGGGTTTTATGCGCTCGGCGAGAGCGGACATTCCCGGATTGATAAGAGATGGAACCGAGGCTAGGGAGGAAATTTCCCGCCTGAAAACGACTATGAAGGGAATGCAAGATGCTAATGATCAACAGATGAAGATTATGAGGAAAATGCAAGCGGAGATGATAGACTTGCAAAAGCAACTCCAAGTGGCAAGGACCCGGACAGAGATAGCACTAGAGCGTTGCGATGTCTTACAGATGGAAATTGCTCAGAACGCAGCCGAACCTGAGGCAGAGCCTGAAGAGGAACCCGAAGAAGATCCCGAAGAGGAGCCTGAGGAGGATCCTGTGGAGGAACCCGAAGAGGAACCGGAGAAAGAACCGGCTGAGCCAGAGGCACACTCAGAGGTGTCCTCAGACGATGACATCTAAGGATGATAACACCTAGATGGAAGAGTTGTCTCCATCCAAACTATTATTTTCTATGATTTTAAGGATTGGTTTTAAATACTTTGTAGCGAATACAATGGTTTTAATCATGAATTATTATTTGGATTATTATATGGTTGTGATGTGATGTTTGCTTCTTTTACATTTCTTTCTTACCTATCTTTTTATTACATGTATGGTGTGTTGTATATGAAACCGAAAATTCATGTCAAACATTTTATGTTGTGATTCTAGGAAATGGCTGGAGGAAACGCTGGGCATGGTCACGGTAACATCAACTTAACCGCAGCAGAACTCCAAACCCTGTTGAATGACCATGCGGCGGTAGCTCTAGCCGCACATGTTCAGAATCAAGTTGGAGGTCCAACTGGAACGTGTACTTTCAAGAACTACCTGGATTGCAAGCCCAATTTGTTTAAGGGCACTGAGGGAGTCATAGGTTTCCTGCGTTGGGCTGAGAAGGCTGAATCAGCGTTTGAGATGTGTAATTGTCAACCTGCCAGTAGGGTCAAATTTGCTGCTGGAACACTGGAAGATTCTGCTCTTACTTAGTGGAACTCAAATGTGCAAATTCTTGGATTGGAATTGGCAAACGCTATGAACTGGGAAGACGATGACGGGTGGTTATGTTGAGTGGTTTCGCGGTGGTAGCGGGTGGTTTGGTGTTTAACAGAGATGGTGGGTGTGGTGGTGGGAGGTGGAGAAACGTGAATGGTGGTGTCGCGTTGATGACGAATGAAATAAGGTGGCGGAGACCCGGTGGAGATGAAGATACAGCAAGTAACCGTGGTGGTGGTTCAGTGACCAACTTTGTTAGATTTTGATACGAACATATAAGAGAGCTAGAGAGCCATGAAGAAAGCAAACAAAGGAGTGTAACGTAGGAGAGGGGATGCGAAGAGACGGTCACTATCATGGTATTTATAGTAACATAAGAAGCTTCTAGTGATGCAAACACTATTAAGAATGAGTGGTGAGGATTTACCATTATATTTTTTTCTACTGCAATAAACAAATGTGTGTTGACATCATTTTTCCTTTTTGTCTTATTGTTCAATAATTGATACACTAGTTCATATTTTTTTTCAACATACACACGCATGCAGACTTATTTCCAATTTATTCATGTCTTGGTTATTATTATAATAATAATTATTATAAAAACAAATAAATAATAATTTTTTTTTCTTAGTATTACAACTATTATCCCCTAAAAAAATTTCGTCCTAGAAATTTGTATATCAGAATACGGATCCTTTCAGATGTAACAAAACAGTGGTTTCGTAACAGAGACCGACGATATACACCAATTTACACATTAGGATTCCCATTAGAGCACATTTGTACTTGTAATTCACAATTACCACGCGTCCGTAATTGTCAATTACCGTACAACCATGCCCTAATAGCTTCCTAGAATGTATCTTAATGTCATATGGAAGTTGACGGAGAAGGGATCAGATAACAGAGCAACTATTGGTACTCATACCACAATTCAGAGACATATCATAGTATATATATAGTCACATAAGTGGTGTAAATAACTTAAAATAACCATATAATTTAGAAACTTTCACAGATCGGAGGTAATTTTTACAGTTACCTGGACTAAAGGTTCTATCACTCGAACAAATTCGGATATTCAGAACGAACTGACTCTTCAGTTTACCATGTAGCTTCACGCTCGGAGTGGTTCTTCCATAGAACCTTAACAAAAGGAATTACTTTTCTACGCATAACTCTTTCTTGTCGATCCAGAATTGCTTCGGTTTCCTCTTCATACGAGAGATCTTCATGGATCTTATGTAATGGATAAGTAATGACGTGAAGCGGATGGTAATTATATCCTCTCAACAAGGACACATGAAACACGTTATGAACATGTGAAAGTTGTGGCGGTAATACCAAACGATACGAAACTTCTCCAATTCTCTCGAGAATCTCAAATGGCCCAATATAGCGAGGGCTAAGTTTTACATTCATACTGAATCTACGAACACCACGACAAGGTGATACTTTCAGAAACACGTGATCGCTGACTTGAAATTCAACTGTCCGCTGGTGCTGATCTGCATAACTCTTTTGTCGGCTTTGAGCTTCTTTCAATTTTTCCCGAGCGACAACGACTTTCTAGTTTGTAATTTGAACTAACTCGGGTCCTTCAATGATCTTTTCTTCTACTTCTTCCCAACATGTTGGTGCTCGACACTTTCGACCGTATAAAAGCTCGAACGGAGCCATGCCAATGCTTGCTTGCCAACTATTGTTGTAAGCAAACTCAACAAGGCATAAATATTCGTCCCAGTTACCCGTCCACTCAAGTGCACATGCACGAAGCATATCTTCTAAAGTCTGAATTGTACGTTCGGATTGACCGTCTGTCTAAGGATGGAAAGCGGTACTAAATTTCAAACGTGTACCCCAAGCTGTTTGGGAGCCTTTCCAAAAACGTGAAGTGAATCGTGGATCTCTATCCAAAACGATCGAAGATGGAGTACCATGAAGTCGAATAATTTCCTAAAGGAATACTTCGGATAACTTACTCACCGGAAATTTTTCTTGAATAGGTAAGAAGTGTGCTGATTTAGATAGTCTGTTAACAACTACCCATATAGTATCATTTTTCTTAAAGTCTTCGGCAAACCCGTAACAAAATCCATCGAAATCTCATCCCACTTCCATACGGGAATTTCCAACGGCTGCAATCAACCACTAGCACGCTGGTGCTCAATCTTTACTTGTTGACAAGTGAGACATCTACTTACGTATCTAGTAACGTCTTCCTTCATGCCGCTCCACCAAAAGTTTTGACGTAAGTCTCGATACATCTTCGTAGATCCTGGGTGAATAGAGAATGGTGAGCTATGTGCCTCAGCTAGTAATGACTCACGGAGAGCGGAATCATCTGGCACACACAATCTTTTTCCACACCAAATCACACCATGCTCATCCATTCGGAATTCTGACTGTTTTCCTACCTCGAGGTTTTGCACTATCGCCCATAATTCGCCATCATACCCTTGTGCATCTTTAATCTGAGAGATTAGGTCAGGCTCGATTTGCATTCTAGCTAGGTAACCGTTAGAATCACCATCATGAATACCGATACCCAATCTATCCAGATCATAGATTATACGAGGGTGGATTTGAAGACAAGATACGGTACCAAAACTCTTTCTACTCAACGCGTCAGCTACTACATTAGCTTTTCCCGGATGGTACTGAATATTTGCTTCATAGTATTTTAAGAGTTCTAACCATCTTCGTTGCCTCATATTTAGTTCTTTTTGCGTAAATATATACTTGAGGCTTTTATGGTAAGTGAATATGTCACAAGTCTCGCCGTAGAGATAATGACGCCAAATTTTCAAGCGCGAAGACTACGGTGGCTAACTCCAAGTCATGCGTTGGATAATTAACTTCATAAGGCTTTAACTGGCGCGAGGCATATGCAATCACTTTACCATGTTGCATCATCACGCAACCAAGTCCTTTCTTTGAAGCATCACTGTAGATTTGGAAGCCTCGTGATCCAGAAGGCAGAGTAAGTATCAGAGCAGATACTAGTCGTTTCTTCAATTCTATAAAACTCTTTTCTCGCTCCTCATTCCAGGAATACTTTACTCCTTTCCTCAACAACTGCGTAAGGGGTGAGGCAATGACGGAAAATCCTTCCACAAATCTTCGATAGTATCCAGCCAGGCCGAAGAAACTTCGAACTTCCGTGGCAGAAGTGGGTCTAGGCCAATTTGTAATTGCCTCAATCTAGGCAGGGTCCATCTTCATCCCTTCCGCGGATACTATATGACAAGGAATGCAACTTGGTTGAGCCAAAAGTCACATTTTGAAAACTTTGTATACAACGTTTTTCGTCGCAACGTCGCAAGCACTTTATGCAAGTGTTCCTCATGCTCTTCTTTAATTCTAGAATATACTAAGATATCGTCAATGAAAACAATAACGAATTTATCCAAGAACTCTTGAAATACTCGGTTCATCAAGTCCATAAAAACTGCAGGAGCATTGGTTAGCCCAAAATGCATAACCAAAAACTCATAATGACCATAGTGAGTACGAAAAGCAGTTTTAGGAACATCCTCGTTCTTGATCTTCAATTGATGATAACCTGACCTCAGATCAATTTTTGAGAAGAACTGAGCGCCCTGAAGTTGGTCGAAAAGGTCATCGATACGAGGTTGAGGGTACCGATTTCTAATGGTAATCTTATTCAACTCGCGGTAGTCAATACATAAACGCATGCTACCATCCTTCTTCTTTACAAACAAAATCGGTGCACCCCATGGTGAGAAACTTGGTCTTATGAATCCCAATTCTAGCATTTCTTGCAATTTCTCCTTTAGTTCCTTTAATTCTAACGGAGCCATACGGTATGGTGCTTTTGAAATCGGCTCGGCGCCAGGGATTAAATCGATAGTGAACTCAATCTCACGATCAGGTGGTAGTCCTCGTAGCTCTTCCGGAAATACATCAGGGTACAAGCAAACAACAGGATGACTATCAATGCCTTTTTGGACAACATAGGTATCTTTAATCGAGGCTAAGAATCTAGCACAACCATGCGATATAAGCTTACGAGCTTTGAGCACGGAAATAATCTTAAGAGTCTTGTGGGGTATAATACCCTGATAGACAAGTTTAAGACAACTAAGATCACCAAAAACGGCACATTTAGAATAACAATCAATAGTCACACGATGACGGGTTAACCAATCCATTCCAAGGATAACATCAAAGTCAGACATATGCATCGGAAATAGATCCGCGTTACACATGACGGATTCAATATGGATTGGACAATCTTTATAAATGTGAGTGATTACGATCGAATTCTCCATCAGAGTGGAAATAGTTAGAGTGGGATATCGGGGTTGGTCTAATCGATAGGTACTTAGTAAACAACAGAGAAACTATAGAGTGTGTTGCACCCATATCAAATAACACATAGATGCTATGTTCACCAAGCTGAAGGGTTCAAGATACAGTACCTTGGATATTAGCAGCATCAGTAGCAGAAAGTGCGAACACTCTTCCCCTAGTGTTTGGTGGTGCAACTTTTCCTCCAGTAATATTCTTAGTTTCTGGTTTAGGACAATCTTTAATCATATGCCCCATCTGGCCACACCTGAAACATCTTCCAATAGCTCTATGACACACGCCCCCATGTTTCTTGCCACAAATGTTACATGTAGAGCTTGTGGTTTGGTTTGGGCTTCCATATTGATTCAGTGGTTGAGCTCTAATCGGTCATGTATACGGCTGAATCTGATTATGAGCGGGTTTATGGTTTTGGGTTTTAGGTTGCCATGGACGTGCTTTATTTCCAAGGCTTCGATTTGCTTGAACCCTACGGTCCTGATGTTTTCTAACGGTAGAGGATGATTGGACCATAGCCAGCTTGGGTTGCCCGTCTCGATCTCTTTTCTTATTTTCCCAGTTCGAGACAAGAATTCTTTCCTCTCGAATTCAAAGGTCTTAATGGCATCACCTACCTCGGTAAGGTCTTTGAACTTCATAAACATGATTGACATTCGAATGGGATCACAGACTGCCCATTTACATTTTTCTGCCTGCACTTGTGCTAAGCCTACTGCACTTCCGACAATACCAGCCAATCTTGAGAATCGAGTCATAAACTCTGAAGCTGGTTCATCATCCCTCTGTCGTATAACATCATACTCCCTTACGTAGGCTTCTCTGTCAGCTGTAGAGAAATACTTCTCATAAAAGAGGGTATAAAAGTCAGCCCATGAAAGAGTAGCAGCATAAGTGTCTCCTCCTTTGACTTGCTTATGGCCTTCCCACCAAGTTTGTGCATCATCTTCTAGTTTGTAGGTGGCTAATCTGACTTTGTACTGATCCGCAACTCCTAATACTTCAAAGATCTTCTCAATGTGTGCTATCCAGTTTCATGCTTCCAAAGGAGTAGCAGCATGACTAAAAGATCTGGGCTTTTGTTTTTGGATCTCTGGAGCCACACATGGATGCCTTCAGCAGTGGCATTCTCATCAATCACAACTCCATAATTAGGAGTAACATTAGCGTGTCCTTCAGAACGAGTTTGTTGCATAACTGCCTCCACGGTTTGTGCAACAAGGTTCGGGAGTAGTTCAGCAAAAGCTTGATTAATAGCAGAAACCATA